>NW_021604615.1:12977569-13008186 GCF_004785775.1 Grammomys surdaster | reverse complement strand
AGCAGGTACACACCCTCATAGTTAAAGGGATGTTGGGAGCACTACTCACTCTTCATGTAAACTAACCCTGTTTAATTTTTAGCAGCTTCCAACATCAGCTCAAATGCCTTTCCATTGGAATTCTCTGCAACTTTGAATTTCTACTAGAAAGAGGAACTAAAGATGCAGAGGGCTTGGCTGGCATCTGTCCACAGTGGCAGCACACAGCAGGGTACACTGTGAGACTTCTTAAGCCGACCTACACCCCTGGGCTCACCTTGCCTTTAATAAGAAGGACGAGCTAGTTAACTTCCATAGTGACAGATGCATGAAGGAAGCCTGTGGAAGCAGAGGTTAGAAGGAATGTCTCCTCCATTCTTTGGCTGCTCCAGCTTCAACAAGGTCATGTCTGCTGTCCCCTTGTAGGGACTTCAGCTGGCATTTCCGGTCTGCATTCTCACCCTCTTTCATGGTCATTTTCAGATTTGCTGTTGCTCTCCCACACAGCCACCACACAAATTGCTGGCCTGGGGCTATAATCAAAGGCCACATTTGAATAGCTCAAAACCCCACCCAGATTGTTCTGTGAGCTTATAGGTTCTGGTCTGAGGGACACTGGAAGAGATATTTAAGGTTTCTGAGCTCCAATTTCCCCTTATGGAAAGAGCCCTAATATTACCACTCTGCCTTCATAGGGCATACTTCTGGGGACCACTTTCAATCCTTGGGGCCAATCCCAGAGTCTGGCCTCAATGTGGGCCCTCCTCTAGAGCCATGGCTGACTCTTCTTGGTGATTACAGCCCAAGGCATGGGTGGCTACAGGGCCACCAGTGCTCACTAAAGGACAGTTCTCAGGGCTCCCCAGGTCTTCTGGGGATCTCACAAGCCACCAGTGTGGTATCCAACAGAGTCTGCATGTTTGAACTGGCCACCCCTCCTTGCTGCCTTCCTTGACCATCCTCCATGGCCACTCTCTGGGACTACTTCCTAAATAAACTTCCTGTATGCCTGTCTGGGTCTCAGACTCTGATTCTGGGGAAACCCAAGCTAAGAATGTGAGAATCCACTGAGAGAAAAAAAAAAAAAAGCTAAGACGCATTCTGCTGCTGCAGTATTGTCTTACTCTGCTTAGCAAATGGTGGGTTGGTCTCGGGAGCTCTACCACATTTTATTTCATGATGTATGGTCTCTGTAAGGTCAAATGGGCCTGTGCTCTACCAAGTAATGGATACACACACACACACACACACACACACACACACACATATATATATATATCTATATATATATATAGATATCCCATGTGCTCTCTAGAAGACGCTTTCAATAGAATGATATCTTGTGCTAAATAAAATGCCTATCCCACTCTACAAAGCTTCATTAAACCTGCATACACTCTGAGTGGCAGCTGCTGAGGGGAAAGCCATGGATGGTATCAGGAGGAAATGATGGGAGGCTTTAAGGGCAGCCACACACTTCCTTTCTAGATTTGGAAGCAATGATAGGACAGACACAGCAGCAAAGGGGTGTGGGCCTATGTAAAGGTACCCTGACAACCCAGTAAAAGAGCAGTCATAGAGACTCAAGGACAAGCTGGGCTGACCTGACAGTGTGCGCTACACAGGAACACAGACTCAGCTAAACTGTATCATCTCAGGAGCTGCCAACCAAGGCCTGCAATTCCACCTGTGGTATCTTGATGTGCGGGGGTTGAGGTGGGATGTGTGTGTCACCAAGATGAATGACAGTTTGTCTCTTTGTACTTATGAAGGGAGCAGAGAGGCTAGTTTGTCTAGAACTTGCATTGGATAACAGAAAGCCATTCAGATTAAGCAACCAAAAGTAAAACTGACAGAAGGGAGAACAGTTGGTATTAGAGTGCTCTTGGAAGGCCCTACATGAACTGGGCTCCCATGGCCATGGCAAGTGGCCAGTTGCTTCTGGATTAAGCTTAATCCTTCTGGATTAAGCTAATTTACACTGGCTATGCAAAGGAGGCAAAACTGGAGAACAGAGGTGGGCAATTTGCTCTGATGTGTGTGCTCCTAGGTCATAATGTGAGATGGTGTCTACAAGCAGTAATCAGAAAGACACTTGGTTCCGAGCTCTGGGGACAGCAGAACATGACCTATAAGCCATGGTGACATGCCTCTGTCTATGGGACCCCCCCATACATGGAAGACGAAGGTTTCTCCGAAGCACGAGCCTCCTGCCCCATCCCCTTTCATCTCAGCATCTTCCCGCAGCACTGCTGAGAACACAGATGCTTAGGCAGCAAAAGCTGGAGACTTGAAAACCAAAACCAACAAAGCTGTGCTCCAAAGGGGGCGGGCCCAGGCCCTGCCAGTTCTCTATCTGGAGACCTCAAATGATGCCTCAGAGTTTCCCCAGGACAAAGACTAGAGAACATTAGGTCAAAAGTCATCCCTACACAGCATCCCTGCATTTAATAATCTTGAACACAAATTTCCAGGCTAATTCTAAGCACAAATGTTTGTGTTGTTTGTAGGGTGAATATGGAAATGGTTACAAGTCTAGTATCCGAAAGGAACGTGAATGTTCACTTCTAGTGGTGGCTTTAAAAATAAATTAATTGGCATTTTAAAAAAAAGTGAGAATGCTTAGACTGCATCCTTGCTGCAGGAGCACAGAGGAGGAACTTAGGGGCACAGAGGGAGAGGGGCTCAGTTGTTGGGAGGTTTTGAGCAGCCTTGTAACTCAGAATAGATCCAGACCCCTTCTTGGGGCTCTTAGTCTTATTAATGAATGAAATTAAGAATGGACTCCAATGGAAGCTTAAAGACAGAGTTTAAGAGAAAATCATTCCAGTATAGGGAAGCTATAAATCTCAGCAGTTACTTAGAAGAGAATGGAGGAGCAAAGGAAAAAAGCTACACCATGTAAGCCAGCATGGAGGTCAGGTACATGGTACAAGCAGCTGCATAGAGGAACTGTAAAGAGAAGGGATCCCAGAGCTTTGTGGGAGACATGATTAGCATAGAGAAAAGGGAAAGTTACTGTCTTCTGAGTAATTCAGAAAAGTTGGCAGGTTCCCGGAGCATCATGCTATGGCTGTACCCTGTAAGAGAGTGATTAAGGATGGGAATTCTGGGATAGAAAAACACAGCATCTCCTTAAAGGGCAAATTACTTCTCCTGTCTCTTTAGAATGGCCTAAGGTGAGCCTGCTCTCCTAGGGATAGTACTTTGGCCAGGTTATTGACTCAGCCCAACTGGAAGGTTCCAGGTCACTACCCAGGCCAGAGATTCCATTCTCTTGACCAGAAGAAGTTAGTTTCTTTTTTTTTTTTTTTTTAAGATTTATTTATTTTATGTATATGAGCACCCTACCTGCATGTACCCCTGTGTGCCAGAAGAGGGCATCAGATCTTATGATAGATGGTTGTGAGCCACCATGTGGTTGCTGGGAATTGAACTCAGGACCTCTGGAAGAGCACTCAATGCTCTTAACTACTGAGCCATCTCTCCAACCCCAAGAAGTTATTTTCTTAATGTGCTGTTATTGCTACTCTAAAATCTGCAAACACAATGTAGCAGGGAGATCACATGCACACACAGCTGGAGACTGCTCTGGTATGGGTTTGCTTTGCATGGGTCTCCCAAGGGTTGGTGTAGTGGAAGCTTTGTCCCCTGTGTCACAGTTTTTGGGAAATTGTGGGACCTATCATTTGGGAGTCTAGCCATAGGTCACTGGGGGAAGGGAGGGTCACTGCACTAGGAAGGGATTAAAGGAGTTCTCCTGGGACCCTGGTGAGACCTTCCAAGAGCGTTGTTATGAAAGAGCAAGACTGTCCCCTCCTGGTCTTTCTGGTTTCTGCCTTAAGATTTGACCTTTCCCTGTCCCATGGGCTCTCGCTGTGATAACCTGTGCTATGACGTTGCCAGGGAAACTGTCCATCCTGCTCTTTAGGCTTTGAGTTTCCCAATCTGGGAGCTAAGTGAGCCCAGGGCCTTACACATGCTAGGCAAGGCTCTCCTGCTGACCCACTCCACTGAACCCAACTGCACCACTTTTTTTTTTTTCTCCAAAGAACCCAAGTTCTGGTGCTCTGTCACAGTCACAAAAGCCAGACTAACACAGAGGTCGAAGAGGCTGCAGACTGTCAGTACTGATTATTACCAGGTGAAAGAATGGAGATTCATTTTCAGCTAAAGTCAGGAAACAATGTAAGCCTCAGAGGGATCAAATTTGCATTTAGTTTCCCTCATTCTGAAGGCAGGGGTGGTGGGTGAGAAGGCAGGTGCTGCCTTAGGGTCCAAAGAAGAAGGGGGAGGGGAGGAGGAGGGAGACAGAGGTACAAAGAAAAAAAGAACTGGCCGGGCATGATAGAGCTCATCAGTAATCGAAGACTTGGTAGGCTGAGACAGGAGGATCAAGAGTTTTAGGCCAGGCTTGACTACAAGAGACCCTGTCACAAAACAAAGGCAACAGAAAAGTCCTTTCTTCCCATTCTCTCTCACTTGTTGGGACAGTTGAAGTATTTTGCTCACAGAGGAAGATGGTGACCTGGAATGTATTCAAATTGTTTTTAATTTTCCAGGAAAACAAGGTTCTTCAGATGCACAGAAGCACCCTGGTGAAGGGACGGGGACACTCAGTTCTATCTAGCATGTGCCATTACCAAGGGACTCACATCGGACCCCGAGGCTGGAGGCAGTCCCTGCACAACACATCTGTTTTCCTTTATCAGGCAAAATGCAAGATAACTTTTTTTTTCAGTCAAAAAATTAAAGAAGCTAGCCAGAGAGACAAGTTAATGTACAGTGGGCCTGCATGGCTGTCTCACAAATAGATTTATTTTTCCTGTCAAATCTGATCATTCAAAAGGCCGAGGGCGTAATGAAAAAACTGAGAACATACTTGACATTGTACACACACACAGATATGTGTTAATGTGCTTTACTCGGACAGCTTGAGCTTCGCTGTGTTGCCAGACATTACTGAGTGTATTTCCAACACTAAGCAAACGTGTTCTCCAGCTACAGAATCACGACAGGCTGCAGTGTGATCCCTGCATTCTGACCACAGGAGCAATGAAGGATCGGCAGCCCTGAGTTGCTCTAACCATTAGACGTGAACATCCAAACACAGACCGACCTCTCTCAGGTGCACAGAGAATGTAGCCAGAACACACCAGCCTCTCCCACATATACAGGGGTCTTTCCAGAGACTTGTGCCCACAGAGCATTTTACGACATGATCACGGGAAGCGGATGACAAAGGTCCAAGCAAAGCAAGAGTATGTGACGCCTTCCACATGGAATCAGAGCCGTGCCCCTCTGCCAGGAGGCTCAGGGGTCCTTGGGCCTGTTGTTGGGAAGAGCAGCCAAGTAGGGGGTGACAAGAAAGGGTGTCCATGACAGAACAGCTCTATTCACTCCCTCTTCCCTTGGGCTGACTTCTGATGACAGGATGGCCCTCCTGAGCAGATTTCTGTATGTCCAGGTCACAGTCACAGGGTTAAAGACAAGAGTCACTGACCAAAAAGACATCCCAGGGTGACCAACTAGAAAAGAATGAATTTTTACATGTCTAGAGACAGGCCGATTTCAAAGTCTATCTGTGTACACAGACCAGCTGAGAGTTTCATGTCTGGAGTTAGTCTCAGGTTCTCTGAGATGTCATGGTTTGTAGAAAGGCAGGATACCTTCATTTGGAAATGTCTGTCTTCACATTGTCCTATCAACAACCGCAGCCTTCTCATCTCAAAATTAGCACTAGTCTTGGAGAGGAAAAGCAGATTCTTTTGTCATGACACTTTTTTGAGACATGGCTGGTGTTGATAATTTTTGATTCTGGGCTTTCTTTTCTTTTTATGGTGCTGAGGATGGCATTCGGGGCCTTGCACATGCTAGCCAAACACTTCACCACCAAACTAGACATTCTGCCCTAATTGTCGGCTTTCTTGTTGGTCAGAATGGCTGTCAACCATGAGATAGATGGTGGTCTGTTTTTAAGCAGCACAAATCCCAGGACAGGACAGACTGCTCCATCCGATTCTGAGCTGGATCACTGCTAGCTGTTAAAAGGCTGGAATGTGTGTAGGAGCCTGAGGGAGAAGTTCACACTGGGCTTGCCAGCTCTAGCCCTCAGGTAGTCATTCAGATCCCATGGAAACACTAGAGTGGCCGAGATGTGGCAAGCCATCAGCAGACATTAACCATTACAGCAGGGCTTGTGCTGTACCATCCATTCTGAAGAGAGTATTCTTCTTTGTGCAGCCCATGGCTTCTCAGAACTCTAATTTCAATCCCTCTTTGCAAAATGGGTCACATGATGCTACTGTTTGTGGGTCACTTTCTCCACCCTGAAAATTTCAAGTTACTGACAAGGGGGTCAGTGTCATAAAAAGGAAAGACATTTGTTACCTACGCGTATCCATGTGCACGGTTCTCTCTCCCTCCTCCTCCTTCTCTCTCAATCCCTGCCCAACCTTTTAGAATTTGTCTTCAAGCTTAGAAAAAGAGAGAGTAATGAAATGAAGAAATTTTATTTCTCAAAATTATGACTTTTTAAAGAAAAGTCCCCCAGTTCTAATTTGAAATTGTATCCTGGGTTGAAACACTCATTTATAAACAGTCCTCTCCTATGTCTTGATAGCGGCAGCCACATTTGACCTAGTGGCTTGAAAAGGCGGGGTGGGGGGAGGGAGGAGGAGTTAGAGGGTTTCTTCTCCCTCTTTAGTTACATGCTTCAGAATGAGAAAAGGGAAGCCGAGTTCTCCATGTACACTATGCTTGTAAACTGCTGTTTCTGAGCACAGATGCAAACTACAGGTTCACAGCATCTTCCTAGGTCAAGACTCCTAGAATACATCTCTGTAAAAATTCTCTTTGCTAGGTGTGGGGAGGAACTAAGCATGAAGTTCTGGGTGACTTGGCTGTGACCCTGTCTCATACATGCAAACTGCTGCCCATGTAATCCTGTAGGCAGTCTATTCCAAGTTATCGAAAGCCAAAGCAGAGGGAAAAGGAATTCGTTGGGAAGGATGCTATACTAAGATCTTGGGACAGGCATGGTGGGGGTCAGCAAAGGCCAGCATGTGAGGGCAGACTGCTTGCTGCATGCAGCTATTGCAGCTTTGCAGTAGTGGAGGCTTTACCTTCGTGCCTTCATGAATGACCAGACTGTGTTAGGTCATGTCACACTGTTGGAGTCAATCTGCTCAACAACCCAAGGATACTAGTCAGCAAGGAATAACTGCTAGCTATCCAGCCAGACTGTGTGGAGGGTAGGAGATGCACCGACAGGGCAGTGCCAAGAACAAACACACATCCACAATGATGCAGAAGCATGGTCTCCTCCTTGAGGTATTTGATTGACCTACTGGAAATGCTACTTTACATTCAAGGAAATCAGTGTCCAAAAGGCCAAGTGTTAAGCAACAGAGCTAGTGCCTCTGGCTGCGGAGCCACCTTACTAAACCGTAAATACACAATGTTTTAGATAAGAAGGCAAATGACAAATATTTAGGAACCAGGCTTCTAACCATATCACTGATGGCCATCATGCGCTCCTTCCTAGCTGGAGAACTACATCCAGGACAACATGAAGAAGGAGATGGTGGAGATCCAACAGAACGTGGTGCAGAACCAGACGGCCGTGATGATAGAGATTGGAACCAGCTTGCTGAATCAGACAGCGGCACAAACTCGGAAACTGACTGATGTGGAAGCCCAAGTAAGTGACAGACGAAACCCCTGGGTACAGCAGCTAACAAACCACGTGCCTGTGGCTGGCTGTGTAGTCGGATAATGGAAAGCTACAGACACCAGCTGTGGAGGAAGGGGTTGGCTTCAGGACCACAGGGTTAAAGGACAGTTAGGGCTTTGAGAAGCCAGCAGGTTTGCATTTTCACAACTGTGGCTAAGTTTAATTTATTCTATCAGGGGCCTTCTAGCTGTTTGCATGTTATCCACAAGTTATTACTCCAAAAATTTTTCTTTTCCTTTGCTTCATTGGTCTCTTATAGACTCTAGATATTATTCTTCATGTTCAAGTTCTGCATTGTGTATTGGAGAACTAGAAAGCATGAAACAGAGATCTGGAAACTTGCTTCTTAAATCTAACCCTAGATTGGTGTTTGTGGAATGGATTCACAGAGGAAGTACTGACAGAATAGGGTGGCAGTCTGCAATGGCACAGACAGGGAGTGATCCAGAGCTCAGAAACCCAAGGGAGACTGAGTCTGCTCAGGTGCTCAATTTTCTATAGGTCAGCTTCCTGAGCCCTGATTATACTTCTTGGAAGCTTCAGAAGTTAGTATTATCATGTTCTGAGCTATATCAATCCTTTAAAACCAAGAGGGTCCACATTATCAAACACCCCAATATTCAGTACCTCATCTGCTGCTTTAGCTACCAACTGCTAGATTTTAGCATAAGACAACAGGTCTCATATAAGTGAAACCACAAGCTTCTAAAGCCCGAGACCATGCCAGCATAGTGACAAGGATCTTTCAGAGCCTCTCTAAAACCTGTTTTTATAGAGAAAACAGTAGATCAAAAAGTTTTATGGAAAACAGAGTAAAGAAAGTATTTGGTTATCATCTTTCAGCAACATCAGGCGTTTAGGAACAATATGAAGAAACACACATTTTCTACAGTCCACAAGGCACCGAGATTTATCCTGCTTGTTAGAAAATGTTAACACGAAGAGATATAATAGGTTACAAAGAAAACAATGTGTCCATGTATCAAGCCAATTGATAAAATAAAACAGTAATGGTTAAGTGACATTCCACAGCTTTTGACAGTAACTCTGGGCTATCATGCTGTTCCAACACATCCAGTAAGAACAATGCAGCATTTCTTGTTTTTTGTTTTTTTGGTTTTTTTTTTTTTCTGATACAAGCAATAAAATGTTAGGACACAGAACAACTATGTAAACCTTTGTAACATCCTGTGTAAGATCACAGGATTTAAAAAGTGCTACTATGAAGTTAGACATCCTATGACTGAGGCTAACAGGAAAACAGGCCAGGGATGGAGAGAAAACAGCTGCAGGGTCCAAATAAACACGTCAACTCGGGTGAGCCCCAGGAAGGACATGGAGAGGCTGATTTAGGCTCTCAATCCAGTTGACAGCAACCATCGCTCACTTATGGATGATGCAGAATAGGTTCAGACTAAAACGTGAACAATTCTGGTTATATGCAAAAGAATTCTGATATGGAATAGGTTCAAACTAAAACATGAACATTTCTGGTTATATGCAAAAGAATTCTAGACTGTCAGAATGCCATTATTCAACACCATACATAGTCAGAAGTCTGAGATCTTACGGCTACTACCTGGCCGGCACAACTTAGTACCAGCTAACACAGAACCTTAAGATTTATCCCCTTCAGAAAAGCGATGTGAAGGCCAGTGAGAAGGCTCAGAGGGTAAAACCGCTTGCCACAAACATGATGACCCGAGCTTGATCCCCTGAACCCATGTAAAAAAGGCTGGCTGTGGTGGTACCTAGCCATAAGGCCAGTGCTCCTAAAGCAATGTGGGAGGCAGACACAGAACTGTCCAGATGATTGGGGAGCCTAACTAGCCCAGAACAAATAGCACTGCAGAAGAAAGCGGAAATCCTGCTCAATGAGGCAGAAAAAGAGAACCAAGCCCTAACAGTGTCCCCTGACTACACATGTGTGCCATGGCATGTGCACACTTCCACATGTACGCCATCCTCTCTCCCCTCGTACACATAAATATTAATCCTCTATCAGGCAGGTTTCTCTACCTCTTTCCAAATCTGTCCTCATCCTACAATTCTCATGGACGCTCAGGACATCAGACTGTCTCGTTCTTTAAAGAATAAACTGCTACTGAGTGTCTGTACAGAAAGAACGGAGGCCAGAGCCATTCTGATGGCTCTGCTCTCCCAGCCTTTGCTCATTTCCAGAAGCGCTCTGCTATGACCTCAGCCAGGCTTGACAAGGACCAGACATGCCCGGCACCTGCATGGTGAGACAGGCCAGAGCTGTGCTGATGACAAGGACCCCCACAAACAATGACTCTTTTTCAAGGTCCCTGGTTGCTGGGCAACCAGTCAGACTTCCATTAACAGGTGATATCACATCCTGAGTGACACCACACAAGGATGTGAGTAGCTGGTCCTTCCTGCTGGGAGGCAGCCAGGCACCACAGAGCCACACAATGGGCAGCGCTGGCTTCCACTGGATACTGACATTTCATTATACCCTAATTGGCCAGAAGGGCTTTAAAGTAGGAACAAGAAAAATACAACAGAAGAACGAAGAGGGGTAACGAGTGGGTATAAGCTGGGAGATGGCAGGCTGGCCCTCAGCTTTTACACAAGGAAGCATGTGACTTTGTCGCTTTGTCCACTGATAGAAAGATATTTCTGAGCAAAAGGAAATTATCTGACAAACTTACAAAATTATTAGATTTATTTGGTCCGCACGTGTATACGTGCATGCATATAGGTCAAAGGACAATTTGCAGGAGAGAACTTAGGTCACTGGGCTTAGGGCTTGGTGGAAAGTGCCTTTATTTGCAGAGCCATCTTGCCAGGCTGAGACAGTTTTAAAAATTTGTCTATAATTTTTGATTCCGAAGATGTTTATGTAATCTCCCCGTTTGTTACATTATATAAAACGATAAAATATTACAGAAGGAGAAACGTGACGTATGTCTTGAAACTGCGTTTTCCTGACCTTATTTACCTCAATAGGATTTTGTCACTTACTATTTACTACAAAGAGATTTAAAAGACAATACAGTTGGGCGTGTTCTATGACATAAAAAATTTTTATGGGCATAAAATGTTTGCCAAGCCCCGACTGGGGAGGAGCTCTCCAAGCCCCCTCCCTTACTGAGGAGCTACTGGCAGCTGACAACTGCTGGGAAGTAGAATCATTTTCTTTCTTTAAACCGTGTGGGCACTGGGTCTCCCGTGCTGCAGTGCATAGCCCCACACCCATACTTCTATGAGCGGCACTGCTTGGACTTGGCTGGCTGTTAGAAGAAAAGAGTTGGGAAAGGCTGTGTTTGGGGGGAAAGCGAGGGAGAATTATGATGGAAAATTATGATCATTTTTATGGTATAAGACAAGAAAATCCACATGTTGAAACAAGGCAGTCGGGCTACTGAGTAATATGCTTTCTGATCACTTTAATGAGAAGCAAGAGTGAAGGCATATATCACACCCATCAAGATTACATCACACCCATCAGGATGACAGACAGTCATCCTCTTTGTTATCCACAGGTACTAAACCAGACCGCAAGACTCGAGCTGCAGCTTCTCCAACACTCTATTTCTACCAACAAACTGGAAAGGCAGATTTTGGACCAGACCAGTGAAATAAACAAACTACAAGATAAGAACAGGTAATAACGCTGTGACCTTTCTAGACACACAGCTTACCTCATGTGACTAGACTCTAAGCATGGCTTCCCCAGAATGATGGATTTGCCTGGGGCATATATGGGTCAAAAGCCCTGAAAACAAGAGGCAAGGAGAATTTGGAGAGAATTTCTGAAAAGAACCCAAATTCCTGATTAGTCCTGAATTTTGTTTCTCACTCTGGGCCTTTAAAGACTCTGGTAGGAATCTTCCAAATCGCCTCGACATCATGAAGTTTGATGTACACCAAATACTAGCTTGGTTGTGAAGCAACACTGCCTGCAATTATATTTCTTGGCCTTTGAAGGGGGTTCTTACTATGTAGTCCCAGCTTTCCTGAAACTTACCATACAGACTAGGTTAGCCTTGGACTCACAGAGATATACCTGCTTCTGTATTTCTAGGGCTGGGACTAAAGGCACACACCACCATGCCTGGTGGGATCTTGTTTCTTGCAAGATGGACCACACTAGGAAAGCTGGAACAGCTTCTGTTGTATAATACTTCTTTTTTTTATGACTTATGATGAGGACTGGAGAGATGGCTCAGCAGGTAAAAGTGCTTGTCAGACAAGCCTGACAACCCGAGTTCAATTCCCAGCACACACATAAACGTGGAAGGGGAGAACCAACTCTACCACACTGTCGGCTGATCTTCCTGTGCAGCAGTGGAATGTGCCCATTCCCACCCCCTCACTGGCATGCATGCACCGGTAAATACCTTTAAAAGCTTATGATAAACCAAAAGGAAAAGTTAATGTGAAACATAATTGTGTTATTTAGATTAAATATTTAAAAGCCCTCAAGATAATCTATACAAGTACAAACATTCTTTCCACATGTTTATTCTACTGGGGACACCGGAGAGGAGTTTAATAATGTACGAGGTGCTTCTTTCCTTGTTTTCAATCAAGACTGCATCTGACATGGAGAATGGTCTAAACAGCACATCTCTCTCTTTATCCACAAAAGGGGATGCACATGGGCTCACATCTTCCTCAGAGTTAATCAAGAACTAAGCTGCAGTTATTCTTTGTGTTCTCTGGGTAGCTGGGTTTACCTTCACTTTTATTTAGGAGATGGAAAAGCAAATAAATTGCTTTTTCTTATCTGAACAGCTTCCTTTCCTATTTTAAGTTTCCCTTCTGCACAGTAAGAGATGAGAACTCAGGATGGTAACTGAGATGTAAACAATCTTATCTCCCCTTGGCAGGACTCCTGTGGAAGGCAGGGTAACTCATACTTGCTGCAAGCACACAGCCTCTCAGAAACAAGGCACCCATCAGTTTGTTGAACACATTTCTTCCCAAGGCTTTAAAATCATGTCAGCATACCCACCACACCACCCACAGCACCCATGGCACCCAATGTCTTCTCTGTACACTCTCCATCATTCAGGATGCATAGGACCTTGGATCTATAATCCACTCTGGACACCAAAGTCCGTGGATACTCAAGTCCTTTACATAGGATGGGACAGCGTGGCCCCATAGCCTACATAATCCTTCTCTGTAGTTTAAGCTGTTCCTATGTTGCTTACGCATAATACACAAGATGATGTAACAACTGCGCTCAAAGTTAAGTTGTATTATCTAGGGAGTAACACAAAAAAAGAGGGTACAAGTTGATCATGGAAGATTCCTCAAGTAACTTAAGTCTAGTGTGATTGTACCCACAGACACGAAGGTCACGGATATCGAGGGTTAACTGCACTCACTGTTGGTGTTTGCCTTTTCTTCCCAGAAAAGTTCAACTCTTGTTCCTTATTTTATACCCATGGTTGGAATTGAATTTGCTATACAAAGAGAATAGCTTTTAAATATATAGAAATTTCTGCTACGTTTTAAAATTCATCACGAGATTTGCTCCGATTTTTTTGTAAATCAAGGTTCTTTGCTATAGAGTCTAGTGTTACCAGTCAATGCAGCTTGCTGTGGTTCCTAGCAATTCTTGTTGAAGTAACTTCTTGCATTCCACCCCTTACTTAAGCTCCTCACATTTCCCCCAGTTTAACTGATCTGGATCAATAAATAATGTGTCTTTCTGATAATTAAAATCATTTTGAGTTTATGATTAAATCGTGGAGTTTCTTCATAAAAGCACCTTGCCACGCATATCTAACAACATGAAAAGTTTCTATTACTCGGATCAACAGTGCTTCACAACTTAAACTGTTAAAAAAAATGTACCCAAGGTGCTCCTTGTTGGAGCTGCCTTCCTGGGGACGAGTACACAAAGCTTGATTTACCATAGAAGCCCGTCAGTAACAAGATCCCCATGGAAGGAACAAGAATCTTACAAGCTGGAGAAATTGTTTTCTCTTTTGTTACAGATATGGGCTGGAATAAGGTTTCCTTGTCAAAAACGTCATAAACGTTCCTTGATGACGTTAGATCTCTTGATGGGTGTTTCCTGCCTTCCATTCTGACCAGTCTACGATTTTTAAAAATATGACTGGGGAAAAATATGATGTGTTTCACATTCCACAAATGATTTTTCAACAATCTTCAAAATTTCTTCAAAGTGAAATTATGTTCTTTATACATTCAATCAAAACCACAAGTATTATTGTTATCAACATTTCCCTCCCAATCGGCACCTTTAGATTCACCAGCTGAAGACAAGTTTACTACCCCTACCTCACTTCATCTTGCTCTTTCCTTTTAGAACACGCTGGGCTCGGTACCGGTGCCATGAAGCACAAAGCAGCTACTAGTTCTGTGTGTGTACTGAGAGGAAAGGTTTACAGTCAGGTTCTCCACTCTTCCGTTCACCCCAGTGACACGAGCAGGCCTTTACTGCGGGAGTCTGTTCTTGGAAGTAGTTCACAGTCTTAAACGCCTCACATTTATGTAATTGTAATTCCAGGGCTACGGCCCTGGAATTGTTTTCTCCGGTTTAATATACAGGAATAATTTCCAGTTAAAAATCAGTATAGGCTTAACTGAATCTATGAGTGGTAATGCATGTTTATAAATCTTTACCATGGGACCAGAAGTAACTATAGAAACATTAATAAAGCCTTTTAGAACGTATATGGCATAACTTTATCAAGACATTTGTAAGCAGCTTGCTCAGGCTGTAGGTACTGCGTACCCACTGTAAGAGACAGGCTGGTTAAACTGCCCAGAGAAAAAAAATGGAGCCACATAAACCAAACCGAGGCAAACCGAAACCCAAAACCACAAGCAAACAAACAAAAATCAAGGAGTTCAGAGTAAGAAAAATCTGGCACCAGCCACCTGAGCGTGTCTGTAGGCATGCGATTTATTGTGTCTAAATTTCATTTTTGTTCATTTATTCCTTGAACATGAGACAATAATGTTGATACTGGCAATAAATAATACTTAACTGTCGACTACGAATCGGTTTATACTTTTACATGTACTTATTCTCTGGACTAGTCTCTTGCAGCAGGTAATATTAACCTAGTTTACAGATGAGGGAGCCAATACACAACTGAATAAGTCACCTAATACCATAAAGCCAGAGAGGCAGGGTTTAAACCAGTGGATGGTATGTGCTTCCATCATGGAAGAGTATCTGCCCCATGGTATGGAGAGCCGTTGTTACGATTCATATTAAAATGTAAATATTTTAGGAGAAAGGCAACACACAACCCAAAGGTCCAATTCACATTCCCTGCTCATACTCAAGAAAAGCAGTCTGAAAGCGGGGCTTGAAATCATGCCACCTCCCTAGAAGCTGTGGCAGGTAGTGCTTGTGACACTCACAGTCTACTGTCTAGGCCCAGTGTACTCTTGAACAGATACTCCTGTGTACTTGGGCAGGTTTACTCACATGCACGAGTACACCAAAATAGCTCACCTAGGCAACCTGAAAGGTTTCATTGGGCTGTAAGAAATCTTCCTACTTAAAAAAAAAGTTTGTTTGTTCTTGTTGCTGTTTGTTTTAAAGATTCCTTTATGTTTCTGTGTAGAAGCTCTTGCCTGCACATAGGTATGAGCATCATGTATGTGCCTGGTTCCTGGAGAGGTTGCAAGAGGGCATCGGATCCCCTAGAACTGGGATTATGAAAGCTAGCTACGCTCACCACTATGTATCACAAAGTGGAGTTATGGGTAGTTGTGCGTCACCATAGGGCTGCTGGAAACTGAAGCCAGGCCTTCTACAAGAGCAGTGTCTAACCCCTGAACCACCTCTCCAGCCCCCAACTCTTCTCACTTTATACGGGATTTTAAGCAAACGCGTTGGCAGCACAGAGGTCCAGGGAACAGAGAGAGGGGTCTCCTGGCTTTGGAAAGGATGAGGTGTACTAAGGACGTGGCTGACATGGCCTTGTGGGATTCCCTTCACTGACAAACCCCTTCCCTGGAAGCTTCCTAGAAAAGAAAGTGCTGGACATGGAGGACAAGCACAGTGTGCAGCTACAGTCCATGAAGGAGCAGAAGGACCAGCTTCAGGTGCTGGTGTCCAAGCAGAGCTCTGTCATCGACGAGCTGGAGAAGAAGCTGGTGACGGCCACAGTCAACAACTCGGTCCTTCAGAAGCAGCAGCATGATCTAATGGAGACTGTCAACAGTTTGCTGACCATGATGTCATCGCCCAACTGTGAGTAGTGCTCCTCATGCCGATGACCTACAGTCAGTGAACCCTCACCACTCCAACATGGCCGATCTCAGGTGCTTCATCCAGAAGTACAAGAGTCTTAGCAGAGGCCCAAGCACAAAGGGGGACAAAGAGAAAGGGGGTTGGTCACGTATTATACTAATTACTTATCATGAAGCACAGACCCCAGTTTGGGTGCATGGTCACGGGCACATGTATAAACGTGTATCTAGAGGCTGGAAGACAATCTCTGGTCTCTGTCCTCAGGTGCCATTCATTTTGGCTTTAGAGACAAAGTCTCCCATGGTGACCTAGAGCTCAGTGAGGAGCCCCAGGGATCTATTCATCTCCACATCCTCAGCACTGAGAGCATAGGGCTGAGCTGCCATGTCTGGCTTTGTTTTTTTCATGTTAGTTCTAGAGTTCAAACTGCAGAGTAAGCCTTGTACCGACGGCTATGGCTCCAACCCCCAAGGACAGCTGTGATTCAAGGCTGCAGAATTCTCATCTCGAGTTAGTTCCCTCATCAGTCAGATGGAGGAGTCTGGCAAGTTACTAAGCCACAGTGATTCTTTCTTCCTTTGGCTTTCAAATGGGCACACTGCCCTGGGCCCACAGGAAGGCTAGACACATAAGTGAGAGGTCCCCACTCCCCATGTCTGTGCCATGGTTGTCACCGAGGAGGCTCCAGTTCCCATTGCTGACCACACCCTGAAAGATGTTCGGCCTTCCTCACTACAAGTTTTACTTGTTAGCTTCTTTTAGTTCATGCGGGGTGGTGGGGGGAGGTGAGGGAGGGAAGAAGAGACTCTTCAGTCATTAATTAAAGATGTAATACTATCTTTGTAGTGTTTATCTGTAGGATTTTTTCCTAACTGACTTTGACCTCATTCTTACTGTGGCTTATTTCACGACGTCCCCTTATTTGGTGCTTGTGAGGTGAGGGTTGGGTGGCCGTGGGAAGAACAGGAAGTTGAAACAGTAACAGCAGAATTAAAAATCTGAAGGGAATTTATAGGCATATAAGGTCTAGACTGAGTTTAAACATATAAATAGGCATCGTGGTCCCACAAGGATGTAGACTCTCATGTCACACTTACTAAACACCCAGGGGACACTAATTATGTCCATTTGGTATTGGATGTCCGTGTGGACATGATGCCCATGGAGGTGCATGTGTGGCTGGGCATGCAGGCAGAGGCCAGGAGGAGGTGCTGAGTGCCCTGTTTCAGTATTCTCTGCCTTCTCTTGAGTCTCTCACTGAACCAGAGCTTGGCTGACAGCTAACAAGCTGTACTAATCCTGTTTCCCTGCCTTGAGCACTGGGGTTACTGGTGGGTGCTGTCACGCTGGAGATTTTTATATGGGTGCTAGGATCCAAACTCTAGAGCTCAGGCTTGCTCAGCAAGTACTCTGAACTAACACCAAGCCCTCTTTTCAGCCCTTCATTTAATATCCTAAAAAAGATTACATACTTAAGCCTCAGACATCCAAAGAATGGTCCGTGTGTGCGTTCCAACTTCAGTGGGAAAACACTAAAAGGACCTGGGGTGATGGTGGAGGGAATTAGGTGTCTCCCTTTGTTCTTTTACAATGTTTGCCCAAGTCTAGTCAAGAAGGACATTTTTTTTTAAAGGAGTGGTTTATTACAGCTCATTATGAAGTACCCACATTACACACTACACATGGTTGATTTTAAAAGGGAGTAAGAAGCTGGCAAGATGGTTCAGTGGATAAAGGTGCTGGCCACCAAAAACCAATGATTAAGTCCCCAGGGCCAACATAGTGTAAGGAGAACTGACTCTTGCAAATTGTCTCCTGACTGCCACACCCACACCATGGCTCGTGTGCACACACACACACACACATACACACAGTTAGCAAGAGCTATTTGTACTAATTTTCCAAACTGGCAGTAAACATGTGCAAGAGTAAATCAAGATGACTGAGTCTGTCTTGCTTACATGAGAACAAATGTCTACGTCTCGAATAACAGGCGTCTCCCCACTCCAAAACCCCATGTCAATGCCTGCTGCTTTTTAAACACAGCTAAGAGCTCTGGTGCTGTCTCTAAAGAAGAGCAAACCACCTTCCGAGACTGTGCCGAAATCTTCAAGTCAGGACTCACCACCAGTGGCATGTACACGCTGACCTTCCCCAACTCCACAGAGGAGATCAAGGTAAGACAGGATGTCCCATGGCAGCTGTGGGGGCTCCCCTGCATCACTGCAGGGCCAACGAGCTCCTGAGCATCCATGCCTCGTGCTGTTCCCAGGCTCACACTAAGAGCTCTGACATTGCTGGGTACAGAACATGGATGATGAGCAGATGGCCTCCAGCTCTATCTTCCCCCACAAGCATGTCCTACTGAAATGATGCACACGCTCAGGCGTTTCCCCCAAGGTGCCGACATCTCATTAATTTTAATGAACATATCTTCTCTAAACTGAGGCTGGATTAGAACACACCCAACACGACTGTAAGGCCCTGATTTGCACACATCTCCCTTCTCATCACAGAAACTGTAGACAGGTGTACACTTAGCAGCCAGAGCTTACTAAAGTCAGCAGAGTGAAACCTTTTCTCAAGAAAAATCACAAAGCAAAAATACTTTCACTGCTCCGACAGACTTCTTTGGTCCTGCTGGCCATTCTTTCTTTCGATTGCACATGGGCCGAGCAGAGCACACAGCTCCAGGACCTCTAGCATCTGTCCTGCTTCACACCAGCATGCCGCCAGCTTCCCCAAGGAGACAACTGTTTCCATCTGGAGTTGCTCACGGGGTGCCCAGGAAGCTTAGGACCCCAGAGCTCATAGAGGGAGACTATGACCCCACGTAGTGCAGTCCAGAAGACCTGAACAAGCTGCCCAGGGGTGCAATTCGTTTTCCTCTCATATAGGGGCATTCAGTTAGATGGCTGTTGCACCTGTACAAAGTAGAAGCCCTGTCCTGTCCAGCAGGGCACGCTAACACACAGTCACATTAGGCCCTTCATAGGCAGCCTGGTTTCCGGGTGCTACCCGAGGAAGCTCTGACCTGGGAGACTGTATCTCAGCATCTCACTTCCTGTGGCTTGAGAGGTCTGATGAGGTAGCATGACAAGGTATGGGGATCAGAGTGAAGCTTTATGCTAATACTGGACGGCTCTATGTGCTGCATTTAGAGAGACATGGCTGCATCTAAAAGGAAAAGTCAACAGGGCTCCACAACATGCCCGGGAAGCTGTGCCAAAGTAGAAATTTCCAGAGGCTCCTGGAAGTGGCATCTTTTTGAACCCAGTATTATCTTCAGAATTTAATATGGTATCAAAGAAAAATACAAGCACTTAAGAGTTTAAAGATGTGGAACTTGAAACAGTAACATACACTTTGATTGTGAATTAAAAAATGAGTATTGTGCTATTTAGGATAATATTTTCCAAAGAAATATAATTCATTCATGCTGCTTTAAACCAACCTTGAAAATCAGTTAATGTCCCTGGTGGCCTAGAAGCACAGCATGGGCAGGAGAGAAGCCGTGCAGCCTGCTGCAGACAAAAATCCAGCAATCCTAGCCCGAGGGTCTCCACTCTCTGCTATGCAGCCTGCCATAACAGTTCTTTGTGTTATGGTGTCTGTCACTAGATACCTGCATGTTCTTGGCCAGGTAATAACGGGGACAGGAGCAGCCAGGAGTGACAGAGCACACTGTAAACACTGTGGATCTGGGACCATGCAGTTACACAATTACACTGCTCTGGGAATGCTTTTCTGGATGAGTTCCTTTTCTTGCCAAACATCACGCTAACCTCACAGTTTGACAAAGATGTGAAGATCCAGTGCTCTAGATTGTGGGTCTAGGTCATGGTTAGAGAAAGATTTATATTCTCTTTAGATAATCTCAGTAAAAAGAAATCCATTCACATAGCCAGGAAAAGTACAGTTTTCAAAACCTCAATTTATTTTCTAAAATACCTGGTCTACACGTGGTGAGGTACTTAGTGGGTGAAAGTGATTGTCATGCAAGCCCAGTGACAAGCCTGGGCCACAAGGTGGAATCAATTCAAGTTGTCCTGACTTCCACTTGCATGTTTTCCCTTTACACCCGTGCACGCTCGCACCTGACCCACCCCCACGCACTAAAAATATGAAGATTTAAAAATTGAAATAACTGGGCTATATTATATTGTTACTTCTAAACTTCCTTCCAGATGTGAGGTTCTATAAGTGACAGTGTGATCCTGTGTTACTGCCCTGTCACCCCACCTTCCAAGGTGTGGTAGTCCCGGAGATGGCCCTGGGATACACGATACATGGAGTCTGCATAAGAGGTCACAGCAGACATGACCGTCTCATTCTAAGGGATTAGATCAAAGGCTTCAGGATGGCAGCTTTACATTGGATTAGTTTAACTAATTCAGTAAACTTGGCCTTTACATCAGGTTTCTGCATACGTAGGCTACACGCTGCATAGGGCGTCCATTAGAACCACAATTGTTTCCTTCCCCAGATGTCTCAGCACAAGACTCCCAGTGCCATGGGCGTCTGTTATTTATTCATTTCTCCAAGGCCTGAAGCTGGAGCACAGCACTTAACTCAAGCATCACTTTGCTGAACAGCTCGGGGCCTTGGGTCCTTGTGCCAAGCACAGGCACAGGCACGCAAATCAAAAGCACTCAGTGCCCCCAGGTTTGCTGTAAGGGAAGTGGTTGTGTCCTGGCCCGGGCGCTGCTGCCTTTCAGACCTTGTTCTGATCCTTGTCAATATTTTTACAGAGCATCTCCTGACCATGTGGATACTCTACAAGAATATTATCTCTTTTTGCAAATTTCACAACCCAGTGAACCATAATTCTCTGTTTCTCACAAATGCTTTGTTCTTCACTTCTTAAAAATCTGGACGAAGTCTGAGAAAGTTATAGTAACTTTTGTCCTGGTTCCTAATGGATTCAAAGAGAATAAAAACATGGTTCATGTCATTTATCTATATAGTAGCAGTGACCCTCAATGTTGTGACTCTTGCTTTTGACTCCCACAAGATAAAATGATCCTCCAAGTAGGAAAGAACCTGCTTTAAATATCAAGCAACTAACTCCATTGTGAAGATTTTAACACCAAGGAATCAGATATTATCAGAACAAGGGTGGGCTCACTACAAACATTTCCTCCCACTTACCAACAAGCCACTCCAGACTCTGGGGAGTTAATGTCTGCACAGCCGCTGGGTCCTCACCCTAGTGCCCCAAGTGGGATTTAAGAAGACACTGGGAAAGAATGGTGCAGCACTGGTCAGCTGGTTGATCACAGGCAAATGAGATGAACTGACTTTAGTTTGGATCAGTCCTCCTATCAAAAGGTTCAAATTTCTCTGCTTTGGGTAGCATGATGTCATGAAAAAGATATGACACAGGAATTAAGGAGACCATATTCAAATCTCACTCACCTACTGGCCCTGTGACTGACTAAACGAATCTGTGTCAAATCAATTGTTTCTAGACTTCAGAATGGTGTGAGATGGCAAATAACTCGTGTGAGCTCTCTGACAGGTCACATACATGAGAGTCAAACGGTGGCTAACTACACAAACCCGCCCCAATACACTGTGACAACCGGGGGTTCCTTCAGTAAATCTGTCCTATGATAACCAGGAGAGTTCCTCCAGCAAGTCTGTCATGTGTTTTTGAATAGTTATACCAAGGACGTAGTGATTATGTTTCATGCCACTGTGTCTTTCTAAACTCTAGACACTGGGGAAGGCAACAGGAGCCCAGGACCTTTGTGAGGAGGTAGAATAGTGATGGAGAGAGGCCTCAGTAAAGCCGGCCACTGATGGTCTCAAGGTTCCATGAGCGACAGAGGCCGACAACATGGCGGACAACATGAATTCCTTTGGGTTGGGTTCCTTACAGGCAACATGAAGAAACGGGGTGAGGACCGTGTGGCTCTTTTGGTTCTCATCCCTAGGATCCTAAATCACAAACATAGAGCAGCTACGCTTAAGGTGACCCTGAAAAAATGGTCGTCCTTGCTCTCCAAAGACCATGGCACTGAACAAAGGAAGAATATTCATAACTGGTTGTGAAGCCTAATATTTTTACCATGTATACTTTAGGGAAATTATCTTATTTTCTGGAAAACTTCCCCTCCCGCTTTGGTTCTACTGTAATCTCATAATTGAAAAGTATTTATGTAATCTTATTTTCAGGGGTTTTTAATTTTTACAATAAAACTCCAGCTGAGTTGAAATTTATGCAAGCCCAAAGAATTTTGTGTTCTAGGCAAAATTTTTAAAGACCACTGAGGCAGTTTAAAAGCAGAAATAAAATACTGGGGAAAAAGGCCACAGGCAACAAGGGAAGTGTATAGAAGCCTGAACTCAAACCCCTGTGTCAGAGCTGCCCAGCCAAGCTGAGTCACACGGTGCTGGCGCTCCAGATACCCCTCTGCCCCCCCAGGCCCTCACAGGCAGGAGAAACTGGCTTTCTCTGCATACAAAGGAAGCCCAACAGTAGAAGTACACGGCAGGAGTCTGGTACCTTGTATCGAAGAAGGTATAAATTGACAAGAGTGGGTGTAGCCAGGAGTGAGGGTTGTCAATGCTATGAAGACAACACTGTGGTTTTCTAAAGATGTGGGATTTGAGGAGACTCTGCCAGTGTCCCAGTCTCGGGGAATTACTCTCCAAAACAATTATGGTGTGGGACTCTAAGGCCAGAGCGTACGATGAGCAGGAAGTCCCGTTTTCACCAGTGGGTCATGTGATTCGACTGCTTGTCAGTCATCACTATTTTAAATCACTAAAGATCTGACAGCAACGATTCACTCCACTGGTTATCACAAAGGCCCCTGGGAACACGCCACTGCTGCACAGGCCTGGATCACCAACGTTCAGCCTGCAGTAACTGTGTGCTTTTTCCTGCAGGCCTACTGTGACATGGACATGGGTGGAGGAGGGTGGACAGTCATTCAGCACCGAGAAGATGGCAGTATTGACTTCCAGAGAACGTGGAAAGAATACAAAGAGGTAAAGAAGTGCGCTGAGAAAGTACTTTCCTTTGGGAAAATGAATTTTCCAAGTTCTCAGAACTTTAATTCTTTTCAGAACTTTTAATTAACACATAAATTCAGAACTGACCAGTGGCTTCTGAGGAAGTTATTTATGATATAATTCTTTGTGCCTGGTGTTTCCCTCTCTCTCTTAACAAGAATGTCACAGTCAAAGGAACTGAAAGGTAACAGAGAGGCGGCTGGGCAAGCTGCTCTGCTGTGAGGCTTCCGTTGTATCAATGTCACTATTATAATTATGTTTCATGGTACCCAGCTTCCTCTGTTCATGGTTATCCCAGTGGCTATAGCTACTTAACAGTTACATTTCTTCTGAGAACAGCTCAGGTCATTAAAGTTGACTTAAAAAAAATCAATTTCCTGAGCTGTAGAGATGACTCATGCATAAAATGCTTGAGTCAAGTGTGGAAGTGTGAGGACCTGAGTTTGAATCCCCAGAACCCGTATAGGGCTGAACACATTAGCTCTCATCTGCAATCCTATAACAAGGGGGGAGAAGGACAGGTGACTCCCCGGGTCTCTGTGGACCAGATGGCCTTGGAATAACGCAGTGGTGAAAGGGAAACTTGCCTCAAATAAGGCAGAGAGTAGAGCTAACGCCCAAGGTGCTGGTGACATCCACAGGCACACGGTGGCATGTATTTACACCCCCTCCTCTCTCTCTCCCAAGATTAAATAAAATCTTTTCTGTTTGCAAAACCTCGAATTTGTACAGAACAGGGCTAGGGAGTACCATCTGCTGACGGAATGCTAAGGCGATGAATTTCAAACACAAGAACAAACTGTGGACTAATTGTAGCGCTTTCTCTCGGTCGGTCGCAGGGGTTTGGGAGCCCTCTGGGAGAGCACTGGCTGGGCAACGAGTTTGTCTTCCAGCTGACCAGTCAGCATCGCTATGTTCTGAAGATCCAGCTGAAGGACTGGGAAGGCAATGAGGCACACTCGCTCTACGAGCACTTCTACCTCTCTGGTGAAGAGTCCAACTACAGGTAAGCACGCTGTCACGGAGAAAACCGAAGCACCTCTCTGGGTAATTATTCCAGACATTCATCCAACCAAGAGCCACAACTGGGTCACATGGAACTACTGTTTCTCAGGGGCATTGCTATCGCTCAGTTTCTCTAGCTTTAAAATTCTAGCTTTGGCTAGTGACATAACTCACTGGTGTAGCACTCGCCTAGCATGGTCAACACCTGAAACTCAGTCCCTAGGACTGAAAGATGAGCAGATAGATTTTGAGACAGACAGGCAGATCATCGGTTTCTACCTGTGGCTAAACAATGTACAGAAAACCATGAGGGCAAGTTGCATCTGTTGCTTTCCTGTGTGTGCTCTGAGCAGAGATGCTGTGAGGTAGACAACGTGTAATTCATAGCCCTCTGCAGAGTTAGTGAACACGATATATCCCTTTGATAGATACTGTAAGTGAGAACAGACAGACACCTGGGGCATCCTGTCTTCTTACCTAACATATTAAAAGTTAGTCGGTGTTCTGAAGGTCAAACCCAGCTAACAGTTGTGCTCAATCCCAAATGAAGAAACAGAACATACATCTGAGTCACAATACCTCCTCAGCGGTTGGCTCATCCCTGTCTGGCTGGTGACAGTAACCTCAAATGTTCCAAGAGCATGGGCAAGCCTGACAGCACACTTACTCTCTGGCTGTAAAGCATGGTTACGGAGGAGAACAGCAAGGACGTGGCTTTCTGTGTGGATGATCCGAGCCACGCATGAGGTGCTAGAATCTCCATATGTGGTGGTGCACTCAAATCCAGGTTCCACGGGGGAGTTGGTCAGGAAGCTCGGGATGGTGGCACCAAAGAACAGGTGTGAGCACAGCTGGATGCAGGCATCCAAAGAATGTGGGAACCTACTGCTTGTGTCCACAGAGCACAGAGCAAGACTGCCTGAAGCCACAGATGACAAATGATGCACAACAGGCCCTCCATAAACAAAGCCATGGCCCACAGTGCCACCCCTCTCTCAGTGGCGCCCAGGCCCCGTGGAGAGGAAGCTTGACTGTAACGTCCTTGGCTGGTGTCCTCAGGAGGTCACAGTGGACAGCACAGGGAAGCCAGCTCAGAGCCTGGGGCCTGACCTGAGAGCTATGTGCTGCCAGGAACAGTCTGCTTTTTACAGACACTGGTGCCGGCTCAGAAGCTGTTTTCAAAGCAGACAGAGCCTGTTGTGACACTGGAATGGTCAGTGAGGCAGTCGGTGACCTTCTAGAAAGATCAGGATTCCCTGGAGGCGGGTGAATGGGAAGACATGCATGACCCCCGGCACCCAAAAGGTCTCGGTGGACTCCAGAGCCCAGAAGTCAATGGATTCCAAGGCACAGTGGTCTTCACTGTGCTATCTCCAAACTAAATATTTCCTTAACTGGCAGCAGTTAGGAATCTACAATAGAGGAGTCATTTTTTTTTTTTAAAGAAAGAAACACAGAGATGAAGAATTAGCCTGTTTACATAAGGAGATTTTACTACATGGGTCATCACCCTTCTACAATGATATTATAAAAATATTGTAAGCTAAGGTTCTTTTGGAAATGCAAACATATTTTGAAGATGCTATTTGAAAAAAAAACCCACTGGTTTCTGAGGCTTAGTGTATTTGGAAATGTAAAACAATGATACTTCATAAAAACTTGCTACACTAATTAAGAGGACGATAATACGGAAAGTGCCCCGTAAGTAACGCTTAAGTAAGTGTAGAGTAAGTCAAGCTTCAAAGGGAGCTGTGCTGCCCACCCAGGGGAACGAGCAGGAAACCAAAACGTACATGAGAAAGGGGCATTCGGGAAGATGACAATCTGCCTGCTTGCTAACACCCTGCCACCCGCTTCTCTTTCTTTCTCTAGATTCCCAAGATAGGGTCTCATGTAGCCCAAGCGAGTCTTGAACTTGCTATGGAGCCAAGGGTGACCTCAAACTCCCAATCCTCCTGCCTCCACCCATTAAATGCTAGGATTGTAGCTTAAGGCTGTTCTTAATAACAGATTTGAAAGAATGTACTGTTGTCTGGTAGGCCTCCAAAGGCTCTAAGATTGAACAACCTTTCAAAGAGAGACTAATAAAAATAGCTTTCTCTCTTATAATAGTTGCCTTTGCAGGACATTTAATGAGTCCCCTGAGAACTAACCTTTCAAAGAAGACAAGAGACTGAAAAGGAAGACAACCCTGGAGGAGCATGGGGGGTGGGGGTGGGCCCGGCGTGGTGGTGGTAAATGTCAGGCCTGCGGAGGCTTAAGGAGAAGGACCAGAAAGAAATGTGTTTCAGGTTTCCAGGCACCTAAGAACTCCACACACTGCTGCTGGTGTCCTGGGGGCTGCCATGAACACTCGATGTGCAGACAGGAGGCAGTGCCTGAGGCAGGGGTCTCTCTCTCCCTCTCCTCTGCCTGTTCCCACGTGAGATGCTGACAAGTGAATCTTCTCAAGGTGGTGGTTGGCAAGGTCAGACAGCTTTACAAAGAGGAGACCATGTGGGGGGGTCAAAGGACACATCCCAGTTACCACGTAGGATTTCCCCTTATGGCATCCTATCCCAGAGCCTCTTGTGTCTACATCTCACTAGCTCATGGGGATTCAGCATGCTAGGTAGCCAGAGCTGGTTACTGGCATGCCAAGATACCAAAAGGACATCCTCACATCACCCAATCATGTGAGACCCAGATCTGGCCTGACTTAAAACATCTGACCGTGGGTAGGTTGTGACAGTGTTGTGATATTTTAGAGAATTATATGTTCTAAATGGGTATGGCTGCGCATGACTATAACCCCAGCACTTGGGAGGCTGAGGCAGGTGGATTGCCAGAAGTTCAAGGTCGACCCAGGCTGCATAGTGAGTTCTAGGCTAGCTTAACCTACAGTGTATAACCCTGTCTTAAAAACAAAACAGAACAGACAGTAATTAAAGCGATTATGCTTATCCTGTCTTTTAGATTCTCCTTGTTGGCACAGCTGGCTGCTGGAGGCCACACTTTGGGAACAGTCTAACAGCGTGGTCCATGACCAGGTGTCTGAGTGCTGACTGGCATTTACTCCTTCCTGAGATCAGACAGGCTTATTACACCAGTGTCCAGAATCCAAGGCAAAGCAGCTGCAGGAATTGACTTTCTATGCAGCACTGTAGATAGAGTTCTACCCCAATCTCCTCACTCACTCCTACCCCTTCAGACCACAGAGAAAGTATCTGGTCAGTAGCCATTCCACAGGGACAGTGGTGGTTGGGGGTCTGTGAGAAGCCCCTTTGTGCTGCAGACCCCTGTTTATCAGAATGCAGAGGGAGAATGAATTACAAGGCTCCATTAAGGTCTGCTGATGCCAGTGCAGGCAGTATGTGTTGAAGTTGTCATGAAAACATCCCTCTTTGTCAGAGGGTTTGATGATAAGTTGGTTCCTGTTTATTCCAGTACAAAATATTTTGTACAGAGTAGGCACTGGAGTGCACTGACCGGCCCGAGTGCATTCTGTAGAATGGAATTCTTCACCATGAGAAATTTTCCACTACGGTGAATCCACAATCCTAGCCAGTTACAGTTTTTATTTTTTCCTTTGCACATTCCAGGATTCACCTTACAGGACTTACAGGCACTGCGGGGAAAATAAGTAGCATCAGCCAACCAGGAAGTGATTTTAGCACAAAGGATTCAGACAACGACAAATGCATCTGCAAGTGTTCCCAGATGCTCTCAGGAGGTAAGGCGACTCTTCCCTATTTGTATTGGCAAGAAACAACTGCACAGCATAGAAGGCTGGCAGTGTGGTGCTCAGACCGGAACGAGTGACTGACAACGGCCTTACTTCATAAGAAGGCACGCCATCTGCCTACCAGTGCATTGGTTGGGCCTCCTTTTAGCTCAAGTGTGAAGTGGGAACACAACATGGAGCTAGAATTGTCACTAGGGTGACAGTGTACTCTCAGGACACTTGGGAGTGAGCTGGGGGACATTAAGTGGGCTCACTGACCAGATGAAAGGTTCAGCTCCATGTTGCTTGGTTTCTGTTTTAACATCCAGTCAAGGGCTTTTCTTCCAGCTGTCTCTTTCTTGCAATGATTCTTATATATAGGAAGAAGGTGGGCTAGGGAGACGGCTCAGTGGGTAAGGTGCACGCCATGTGAGCGTTCAAGTCTGCAGCATCCCTATGTATGTGAGCTGAGAATGTGGTGTGTGAGAATCCCAGAGCTAGGGCTGGCTTGCCTATCAATCTAGCTGAATCCATGGGCTCCAGGTTTGATAAGACACTCAGGCCTGTGAGATGGCTCCATGGGCAAACATGCTTGCTGTCAACCTGAGAACTGAGTTTGATCCCTGGGTTCCTCATGGTAGGATATGACTCCTGACAATCCTCTGATCTCTACACCATAAATAAGATTAATTAAAAAAATAAAAATATAAGTTTCTAGGACAAGTAAAAGATCTAAGCTTGTACCATGCCTGCTCTTCAGTAACGAGAGGATATACTTACGAAATAAAATCAAATTCAGAACTTGAAACTTCATGGAAGAATTAGTCTCACTCTACGGCAGATCCTAGACTCTTGGGATAGCAGAGTGGCCACTTGGTGGCATGAGTTTTCTCTATTAGCTGTAATTATTCAACTGTTCTGTAAAGGGGGCTAGACTCTCATCTCACTGTAACTGCTGTCTTTAAAGCCACACGGCAGTGGGGGTAGGGGTAGGTTCTGGGGCCACAGCACCCCTGATCCCGAGACTGCTTGCTGTTCATTCCCACACTTAGACCTCTCTGGAGAGGCTGCCTGTTCTCAGACCACCCATGTGCTGCTAATCCAGAGAGCAGGAGAGCTGCTTCACAACCAAGGACACAATTCATTTATTTACCCAGTTCAAGATTTAAGGGCTGAGAATAGAGTTGGGAGAGACTGGGGAGGAGGCAAGCAGCCAGGGGAGGGAAAGCGGGGAGGACTGGGTTGTAAAAGGCCATGTTCCAAGCCATGGGCTGGCCCGTGGGGACGGTGGCCTGTGGAGATGTGCACAGGCGCAATGACTTGGATGGTGCCCGGAGGTTAAGGCACATCTGTGACTGACATTTCTCCACAGCCCAAGGCTTCTGTACAACACAGGCTCTTTTTATACACGCCCATTTCTCAGAATCACCAGCTAGGAGTGTCTCCAAGCAGCAGTGCCCAGGGGAAAAATATTCTTTAAGAGAAGCTACCCTATTAATACTGTGTCCCCGAGGTGGCCTCAGAACTGGTGTGTCACCCACATTCTTTACTGTCTACTCTTGTTGTTTTCTGGATTTAAAAGGAACATAAATATTATCATGCAACCAGTGTCTCTCCCACACGAGGCTTAACGATGAATTGGGATTAGTACATCATTTGCCAGCCGTCTCACCAGGTCTTCACCCCACAATGTACCGTGGATGACAGCTTTTCACAGAGCACTAACCGACATCTCTTTATGTAGCAAGGATTTTGCACAAAGGCAGCTAGGGCATGTGTAAGAACTCATGCTACAACGGCACTGTGATCTCGTTGGTGTGCAGTTTGTGTCTATGGAATGACAAATCAATGTGGTTCTTCCCACACCATGGGTGTGTGTGTGTGTGTGTGTATGTCCAGCTGAGCCCTACAGACAAGGTGTGACAAACCAGTATTAACTGCTTCTGTGTTCCGCTTTCTTTCACAGGCTGGTGGTTTGATGCATGTGGTCCTTCCAACTTGAATGGACAGTACTACCCACAAAAGCAGAATACAAATAAGTTCAACGGTATTAAGTGGTACTACTGGAAGGGATCTGGCTACTCGCTCAAGGCCACAACCATGATGATCCGGCCAGCAGATTTCTAAATGCCTGCCTTAGACTACCAGAAGAACTTATTGCATCCAAAGATTAACTCCAAGGCACTCAGAGACACCGACGCACAGCAGTCCCTTCCCACATCAGGAGGTGCTCCTGGGAGTGGGGGAGGATCTGTGTGTACCAGACTGAAGCACATCACTTAAGCCTGCACTGCTAACCAACCAAAGGAAAACCAAAGGCACTGCGGTCTGGAGGAACACTTGTGGGGAAGGTTGTGGCTGAGAACCAGAGGGACAGCACGCAGACTCTGTCACAAGGAAGAGTGTTACTCGGGAGTTCATCAGTAAATAACTGGAAAACAGAACACTCAGATGGTGCAGATAAACCTCGGGACCACATTCCTCTAAGCACGGTTTCTATTGTGGATACATACGCAGCTCGGCTGTCATAATGACAAGATCGTGTCTAGCACCACAGCAGCCAGTATCCAGGGACTTCTAAGTGGTGGGTACAGGTTATCATCTGGAGAAGCACAGCTCAGTGTTTGCCTGTTAGGTGCTTTACATGTTCATTTGAAAACAACACATTTACCTATCTTGACGGCTTAGTTTTTAATGGCTGGATACTATTTACTGTATGGCAAAAATGCCCACATCTCTGGAGTAACCACCAAGCAGGCGCCATGTTGGTGTATGTGGAGACTGCACTGTTTGTTTTCTTCCTGGCTGTTAAATATGAAGGTGTTTTTAGTAATTAAATATAAGTTATTAGTTGAGGTGATTATGTTTGATTTTTATGATAGTATTTACAATTTTCTTCTTTGGCGCCTCTCTCTCTCTCTCTCTCTCTCTCTCTCTCTCTCTCTCTCTCTCTC
>NW_021604615.1:12940714-12977559 GCF_004785775.1 Grammomys surdaster | reverse complement strand
CTCTCTCTCTCTCTCTCTCTCTCTCTCTCTCTCTCTCTCTCTCTCTCTCGTGGTTGAGGCAAATCATCCTACTTAGGACATCTAAAGCCATAATTCTCTGAATTAATTTTTAGAAAAAATAGTATTCCTTAGTAACATTTTTAATATTCACAAACAAACTGAACACGTGTTTCAGAACGTAAAGCCAAAATGTTCGGCTTGCAATGTAAGCAGATAAAGTTTCAGAACACGACTTTATGCTCGGAACTGTGAAACCTTAACTCCTTCTGTTCTCACCTTCCGAGGCTTGCAGAGGGGCCTGTAGAGAGCACAAGTGCAGTTTCTCCTGTAGCCTTCCTTACCTGTCTGTCTGTCCTTCCTTTCCAGATGCTGATTTTAAAATTCATATCTATAATGCAGTAGCTCTCTCACCCCGCCTAATGCTGAGACACTGTCACACAGTTTCTTCAGTTGTGGTGACCCCAACCATAACATTATTTCATTGCTACTTCAGAACTGTAACTTTGCTACTGTTATCAACAGTGACGTAAGTATCTGATTACAGGATAACTGATCTGTGACCCCCGAAAGGCCTCTGCCACAGTTTGAGAACCAATGCTCTAAGCCATCTCCTTTCACATAGCCTTGGTGTGTGCTCTGGTCAATCGGCAGACTCAGGGTAGCCAGGGCAACCTTCTCCTCTGCCACGTTCACTTCCTGCCAGCTAACTCCAGAGTGAAGAACTCTGCCCCTGTCTTCTGACCACTGTTTCTATTATTACATTTAGGAAATGTCGACAGGGCCAACATGGCTTTGTACTCACTTAAAATATCTGACTCCAAAAAACAAAAACAAAACAAAACAAAACAAAAATGTGGTCTTGAATGACCACAATGGCAGGAACTGAGGTGGGCAAATGGTCACCCAGGAAGGATGGGCAGCAGCGGATGCAGGAAGATGGAGTCAGAGGCAAACCAGTGCTGCTCAGAGTTACACTTACTCCCTTGGCTTAGAGAATGGGAAGAAGCTGGGTTTCTACTTTATTCTTCAACTCCTTATACAGTATTTTAAATAAACAAACTTACTAGTAGGAATTTTTTTTTCTGTTCTTAAGAAAACATTTACAAAGCTGAAAGGAAATCAAAACAGTAATCTTGAAATGAAGACAGAACAGTTTGAAGGGCTAGGTGAGTGAGGGATTCAGGGTCAGAGGACAGCTTCCTGCTGGGCCCCAGCACAGGGCCACTTGGACAGCTTACGGCAAGAGCACTGGGGACAGTCAGAATAGCCACTGTCTTTCAGAGACCATCTTTTCAAATTAATGGGTTTGAGAAACCAATCAACATGTTTGGAAATGAAAGCTGATTTATGTACAGCCCTGCTTCTAGTCAAACCTTAATCGAGAAGTTAGAATTCAGTTAGCAAATATTTAAATTAATTAAGAGTCCATTAGGTGGAGTTTAGGAAAAATCAAAATATAAAGACTACATCCCAATGCTAGCAGGCCACAATTTTTATACCTATTAGTTCTATCACAATTTTTATACCTATTAGTTGTATCTGTATTAGCATTAGTTTTAAGAGGTGCGCATCTCTAAAAGCTTTCATGATTAAATTAATTTTAAAAATTCCTTTTGGAGAAGGTCTCACCCTCCAGCCCAGGACATCATCAAGCTTGCAGCAATCCACCCAATTCCAATTCCTGAGTGCTGGATTTCCAGGCTTAGGTGACACTCCTCAAGGTGACATTTCCCACTGCACTTTATTTACAAGTGTCTTCCTCAAGTTTTCACTGGTGATGTCACGAGTAAATAAACAAATGGCATTTATTTCTGAGATGACATCCTTTTAGTCTGAAAGAGACCTCTTTTAACCTATGATGCCGAGTTTATGATTCGAATAGATTCCTTAAAACCACCATGTCACATTTACCACTATCGGACAGCATTGACTTACCGGAGCTGCAGGGAAGGTTTCGGAGAGTTCAAAAGGCTCCTCAGAAATCCAGTGACCCAACTCTAAAGACAACAGTACCTAAGAGAGACATACCACACAGAGAACATCAGTCATGGTTTGATTAGATTGTTGGGTAGCAGGTCAAAGTCACTTTGAATAGAACAAAAGCAATGCCCCTAAAAGCCGAGCAGCAATGGACCTCCTAGGGCCTGAAATCAGCCTTGCAAAAGCCAGGGCACTTTGGGAAGCTTCATGATGCCTGTTGCAGTCATTAGCAAACAAACACATCCTAAGAAAAACACCTCAATGTAGCTAAAAATGCAGGCCAGTACCCAGCTTGGTGGTTTCTCCCACCAGTACCCAACACCCGATACTCAACACCCGATACCAAAAGGAAGCAATGTAAGAAGCAGAGCGGCTACTGAAGTTCCCCGTTCAAGGGCATAGGCCCTCATGGCTGGGAAACCAAGGCGGCAGCTTGAAACTTGTAGGTGATTTCACATCCTGTGCAGTTGACAGTACTAACACAGCATCCTAATGAAATCAAACACTGGTGGTGCATGCCTTTAATCCCAGCACTTGGGAGGCAGAGGCAGGCGGATTTCTGAATTTGAGAGTTCGAGGCTAGCCTGGAGCCTGGTCTACAGAGTGAGTTCCAGGACAGCCAGGGCTACACAGAGAAACCCTGTCTCAAAAAACCAAAAAAAAAATTAAAAAAAAAAAGAAAAAAGAAAGAAAGAAAGAAAGAAATCAAACACTTAAACAGTATCCTGCTTTTATGTGATATGCTGTGTGCTAGAAATCTAAATTTTATATTGCCCTTTAGAATCTTCCTTGAACATCCCAGGATTTTATGAGTTAAAAAGAAAGAAATGGAGTGAGGGCTGGGGAGATGACTCAGTTGGTAAAGTGAAAGCCGAGTAAGCAGAGAGAGCTCTCTAGAGCCTGTGTGAAAAGGGGGTGAGGTGCATCTGTGGTCCTGGTGCTGAGCTGGTAGAGATGGTGGCAGGTAGGACTGTGGAGGATGGCCCAACACAGAATAAACGAGAGAAAGGGAGAGGGAGAGGGGGAGGGGGAGGGGAGGGGGAGGGGGAGAGGGAGAGGGAGAGGGAGGGAGGAGAGGGAGAGAGAGAAGCAAGCACAGGACCTGAGAGTCAGAAGTCATGTCTACAAGATAGAAGCAGCAGCTCTGAGGGGTGTTGAGCTCAAGACAGCCCATGAGAGTAGAGAACATGGGAAGTCATGTCTCCATTAGGACTGGAAAACAGCAAGCTTTGCTCCCAGGAACCCTCGCTCAAAGAAATACCACAGTTTCAATTAGATCCCTGTGGTCACAGATGCTTTGTCATCTGTCTTTTTCTGTTTTCTCCTAACTTTTATTGCCCAAATGCCATAGGAGGGAGGAAGATAAGGGGAAGGAGCGGGGAGAGGAAGGAGAAAGATCTTAAGTTCAATTACTGTGTGGGTTAAAGCCATTCACATTACACAGTGTTCCTTCCCCTTACTGCTATCGGCCTCCCTGTGCTATCTATCCTTTAGAGATAACACTATGGATATGTGGGTCTCCATGACCTTGTATCATCAGACCAGGAGATAAAATGTGGTTTCAACATCAGGCTCATGTCAGCATGCAGCAATGGTAGAATCCTGTGGTGGGAAATTCGGTACAGCAGCTAGAGGCCGGGAGTCAGCCATAGAAATGTGTGTGGTGGGAAATTGGTACAGCAGTTAGAGGCCAGGACTCAGCCATAGAAATGTGTGTGGTGGGAAATTGTTACAGCGGCCAGAGGCCAGGAGTCAGCCATAGAACTGTGTGTGGTGGGAAATCGGTACAGCAGCTAGAGGCCGGGACACAGCCATAGAAATGTGTGTGGTGGGAAATCGGTACAGCAGCCAGAGGCCAGGACTCAGCCATAGAACTGTATGTGACACACAAGTTCAAATTCACCTCTCATTAAAATGTCAACTGAACCTAAACAAGCTCGTGGGGAACATTCATGTTCTCTGACTTTGCTGCTTTCTAAATGTTAAGAAAATAAAACTGTAAGGCACTTATAGTACGATTTTGCTAAGCAAATGGATAAATTTAATTTCTTTAAGACTAAATGTTGCATAGAGGTAGCAGAAAACACAGATTTGATTTCACTAAAATCACAAACTCAGAAATACAGAAAAACAACTTTGTACTCTAGCCTGAGAGATCAAATCTTTTGGGTTCAGACTCTATGTTAGAGAACCTGACCTAAGGCTGAACTCAAGCTAACTAATAGGCCAGTTCCTAGCACCAGTTTCCAGGTTACCCCCCAACAAGACCTACATCTAGCACCAGCTGCCAGGTTATTCCCCAACAAATCTACACCTCTAGGTTACAAGCCTGCCCCGACACTTCACTAACAACCACCAATCAGGAGGAAAGCAGAAGTTAAGTTTATAGTTTGGCTCTCAACAGCAGCCAATTATGTTAAAGGCCATAATGGCCCCCAAGTCATGTGTGTACCAGGCTAGATACCTTCTTCTTGCCTCTAGAAATGTTTACGTGAGACTGGGCTCTCAGCCCTTTCCCGTTCTCTTGGGTCAGAGAAGGTGGTGCGGCCCAAGCTTGAGCTTGAATAAAGAGACCCTAATGCGACTGTATCGGAATCGGCTCCTTGGTGGTCTTTCGGGGTTTACAAACGTTTCCTGGCACAACAAGTCCTTTCATTAGCCAAACCCATCTTTAGCTTAGTGCAATATTCAAGAATGGAAATCTGTTTTCTAGAATTTCAGGTGGGCTTGTGAAATAATCCTACTCAACCACACACATTTCCCAGAGAACACTGCATAAGACAAAAATATCTGAGAGAATCAGTCCAGCAAGGAGTAGAGTTGTGTGTGGGAATCACATCTTGTGTGTACATGAATCTTTGTGGGGGAAGCTACCCTCAGGACCCACCTCAATGGAAGCCCAACATCCCTCATGGGACACAAACACGGTAAAGATATCAGACAAATCAGATAACAGAAATGGTAGTGCTGACATCTGACCATCATTCATAAAGCCCACACTTTGTTGATGAACCTATGAGAGAAACCATTTTCTTGCTTTATTCTTAAATGTAGTTAGATGATCTCTCTACATACAGGGCTATGTAGTTCACTCTACACCAGGGAACCAAGTCTCTTTCTCTCCCTCTCTCTTTTCAAAAGAATTATTTACACATATACATATACATACATACATACATACATACATACATACATACATACATACCGGTGTTTGTCTACATGTACGTCTGCATACCTGAAGAGGGCACTGAATCCTATGGGACCACAGTTATGGAAGGTTGTGAGCTGCTATGTGGGTGCTAGGAGTCAAACAGTCCTCTGGAAGAGCAGACAGTGCTCTTAACTACTGAGCCATCCCTGCATCCCCTCCAAGTCTCTTCTTGTTGCACACATTTTTATAATTCTCTTGTGCAATGTAAGGCAGTCTGACTACGGTTGGGGATGCTAGAGAGTGGTGTTATTATTAGAAGCAAATGAAGATGGCCATTATGTATCATGAAACTAATGCAGCTGAAATCTGGCTGTTATAGTAAACTAAGCGTACATTTAGTTTCACTGAAGGAGGGAAATGATGCACAGAAGAGACAGCGGAACTAAATGAGGGAAATGCAGAGCAGATGGAAGAATGGTGGCCAACTGGGCAAGACAGAAACTCAAGTGTCTGGAGATGGAAGATGTACTTAAATCCTTCTGCAGATTCCCAAAAGCTGGAGAAAGTGGGGTGAAGGCAGCTTGTCGGGAGAGGGCAAGGCGAGATGAGGGTTAAGCCTTGGCTTTCCTAAGGGCAATGAAGCTTGGAAGAAACCTGTGTACAGGAACAGTGGCCTCAGGTGGGTACTGGTCAGTCTTTCTGGGGCCACTTATTGAGGAAAAAAGCACAGGAATACTGAGATTTGGCCTTTGTCATCTTTTCATCTACAGGGGACCCAGGGCTCCAACGAGGCTGCATTAATCCATTCTTTTTCCTCTGTGTTGGGTATAGCTGTACCCCTGCCCCCACCCCGACTGCAAAGCAGCCACAGTATAGAAAACCAGACAAAACAAACAAAAAGGGAATTGTGGTGTCATGGCACTGGGACACAGGATCAAACATTTGCCCGAGAGCCTGAGTTCTAAGAGAGGCAGAGCAACCAAGGAGGTCACAGTAGCATCTCCAAGACACTGGACGTAAAGGTCCTCTGATGTGCAGACGTATGAGATGAACGGTAGTCTGGATATGTCTATAGAAACCTGGTGAAGGCTGTGAAGGATGGTAACAATTAGAATGTTAGTCATCAATTCAAGAAAATCAAGAAACTTGCAGAAATTCTATGGCTCTTAGTACATTAGACAGTTCAGCAGACATGATGTTCAAATGGTGCTCATATGTATTTGTGTATACTTGGGCGCACACAAGTGTGCACACACCATGATCAGAGGACACCTTGTGGGTTCTGGGGTCTGAGCTCAGGTGGCCAGGCTCACCAGCAAGCACCCTTTCTCACTGAACTGTTTTCATGGCTCCCAATTTTATGTTTTCTTAATGGCTTAAAAAAAAAATCTCAAGGACAAACAATGTTTATTCACAAAGTATTTCCTAAGCAGAGACCATAAGCAAAGTTTCCTTAATCTCTAACTTCTCAAGAAACGTTTTTAAAGAGAAAACAATACCAAATTGTTTTAATTAAAAGGATCAGCCTGGAATAGAGCAAAACCTAATCTCTGTAAGACAGACTTTTTCAGGTTGGGCTTGAGAAAGCTAAGGGCTCCATTCAGTAATGATTAAGTGCTGACATGAAATACAACATGAAGCCGACTCAACTCACTTGACAGCACTGCTGTAGGTCATGCTGAAGCATTTAAGAACAGCCACGATTTTGACGACCAAACTTACTGTAGCTATACTGTAAACACTGAGTTTGTTTCCCAGTTCCAGACAACTGTGGGGCTGGTTTCGAGAAGAACAGATATCCAGCTATCCTGTTAACAGTTCAGCTTCATGGGTTGAGGATGGAGCCTGAGTTGGCTGACTGACTGCCTAGCATGCAGGGAAGTCCTAGGTTCAATCCCTAGCACAACATCAACGTGTGTCCTGGGAGGTGGAGGCAGGAGCATCGGAAGTTAACTAAGGTCATCACCAGCTACAGGAGGAGCTGAAGGCCAGCCTGGGCTACTATGGCACTCTCAGCTCCTTTAGGGTCCTATCGAGAAAGGAGCAAGAGGGGGTTTCTTGTAAGCTGCATAAAACAGCCGACGGACATTTGAGTCACAGATTTAATCCACGGGAACCTCATTAACTTTATCCTATTCAAGGTCTGCTTCATGTCCACGTTGTCGGCAGACAGAGTAGGAACTGTAACATACATGGTCTTTTATCTACTTTGATCAGAACAGTGACAGGGCAGTCTCTGGCACCATCTACCTACGTATCTTCCCCCAGCAACAGAAACATGCTCAGTATTTTCAACAATGAAAATAAATTACTTGTTAAAATCATAAATTTCAAATTATAACTATCTCCCCATCAGATCTCACAGTCTCAGTCTCAATGATTATGGCGATTTTTCTCCAAACAACAAAAGTCAGGACACACTGGACTATGTGCATTGTTTTAGCTGTTTCAGGGTAATGAACACAGTTTGTGGCTCTGCCCCAGACAGGCAGTATACAGAACTGATTAAACACAGAGAGAGCAGACAGCCTAGGACAAAGGGCAAGCTGGTTAATCCTTCACATACATAACGTATGTCACCCATCTTTATCAATGGAAGAGTAACCAGGCAGTTAGTGAACAGCGTGCCCATGTATTTACCATGTACTTACCGAGGGAAGTGGGGAGGGAGAGAGAGCGGGGGGAGGGAGGAGGAAAAGACAGAGACGAGGGGAGAGAGCCACAGAGAGACAGACCAATAGTTTAATTCTAATGACAAAGTAAATGGTTACTTATGTCCCATGCACTTTGGAGCCAGAAAACAGGAGGTCTGGTCTTCTAGAGAGCCCAACTTGAACTGGCAGAGTTTCAAGGCAATAATATTAGTTCCAAAGTAAGCTATCCCCATGCATTTCCTCCCTATCTCACAACACCAAGAAATGCTTCCTATAATTCTGTAAGTTGTTTTAAAAGGTACAAGCAAGAACATTTAGTAGATGCAGTGCCTGCCACATTGGAACAGTTTCTCACATGTAAGATTTAATAACAGCAAATATTTCCAAAGGCACAGCTAGAGCGTAGCATGCATGTCACGCACACTGTGCAGTCACCCCTCTCTAGTTTCAAAGCTTATGGAAAAGAACTTGTGGACATTTTCAACACTCCTCTCATTTTAAAATTTTGGACATGTAAGTGCTTTGCCTACATATGTCTATGCACCATGTGTGTGCAGTATCCTAGACAGCCAGAAAGAGGTATTAGATCCCCTGGAACAGGAGTTTGAGATGGTTGTGAGCCACAGTGTGGGTGCTAGGAATCAAACCTGGGTTGTCTGGCCAAGCAGCCTGTGCTCTTAACCACTGAGCCATCCTTCCGCTGTTTTCCTCTGGATAGAGTCTCACTGGGTATCAATGGCTTGCTATAAAACATAAAAGCCTGTCTATGCCCACAAAGTCTTCTCCATCTTCTCTCCAGCTCCATCCTGACAATGACTGATCAGAGTTCATCTCCATGGAATCATGTATAATAGAGATATCATTAAAAACATCATCTGGCCTGTGACCTCGTATAAGGTTGTCAAGGCTTTACTAAATTATGACTTTAACAATGCTCCAGAAAGAGTGTCAAAATTCTCTGCATGATAATGCTACCTGCTCATATTTGCTGACACCATATAGATGGTCTTGACGTGCTACAGATTAGTAAACGGAGGCTTGGAGTGTCACTGCTTCCCCAAGGACACACAGCTCATACGTGGCTTTGAATAAGGTTAGTATGAAACCCATCTATTTGCAGTACTACCATGTGAAAGTTGGAGGCTTTCTGAGAATAAAGATGACCCCTAGGTCATCTTTGGAATTAATATGGGCCAGAGATTGTGGAAGTGTTGAATTCAATACTCATCAACTTTGAGCATGAATGCCCTTGACCATGAGACATTTACTAAAGGTATTCAGGCCACCAATTCTCACAGATGCTTGTGCTGACCAATAAGAGAACTGGCAGATACAAATCCCTTGGGAAAGAGCCTCTTTGTGTAACTGTCCATACTGGCTGGTTTTGTGTGTCAACTCAAGACTAGATGGAATCATCAGAGAGGAAGGAGCCTTAGTTGAGAAAATGCCTCCATAAGATCCAGCTGTAAGGCATTTTTATCAATTAGTGATCAATGAGGGAGGGCTCAGCCCAATGTGGGTGGAGCTATCCCTGAGCTGCGGTCTTGGGTTTTATAGGAGAGCAGGGTGAGCAAGCCATGGGAAGTAAGCCAGTAGGTAGCACCTCTCATGGTTTCTGTATCATGTCTTGCTTCTAGGTTCCAGCCCTGCTTGAGTTCCTGTCCTGGCTTCTTACAGCGATGGGTTGTGATCTGCAAGTCAAACAAACCCTTTCCTCCCCAACATTTTGGTCTTGGTGTTTTACTGCAGCAATAGAAACTCTAACTAAGGCACTGATACCACTAGGAATCTGCTCTTCTCTGTCTGTACCAGGTGCTTTTCTATTGCTGTGAAAAAGTACCGCAAACAAGAAGACTTTGAGTGTATTTGGGCTTACAGATCCAGAAGTTTACGAAGATGGAGAAAAGGAAGCTCACCCAGAATCTGGGAACTCACATCTTGATCCACAAGTGAGAGGCAGAGAAAGCTCACTGGTACTGGCAGGAGTGTTTTGAAACCCACTCTGAGTGACACACTTCCTCTAAGAAGGCCACACCTTCCAACCCTTCCCAAATAGGTCCACATACTTGGCTTGACATCTCTTCCACCAAAGAACTTAGTCCTGAGAAGCTAAGCCTCAGGCAGCTTCTTAGAACACAGGGAGAAAGCAGTCTCAGTCATTTCCACAAAGCATTACAAGCATGATCTCTAATGCAGCCAGAGAGGACTGTTCCCTCTGAAACCACTTGAGCTGAGCCTCCGTAGTCTGTGTTGCTCTCAGAATTGACGGTACACTAAGTAAGAGAACGCCTCTTACTGCGGTGTTCAACTGATTTCTACCCTGAAAGTCCCAAAGTAGCTGTCATCCTTATCATCACCTCAGATGGCACCACCATCCCTGTCATCGTCTTCTTCCTCCTCCTCTTTTTTCTTTTTTTCTTTCCAAAAGATAGGATAGCCCTGGCTGTCCTAAAACTCACCCTGTAGACCAGGCTGGCCTTGAACTCAGAGCTCTGCATGCCTCTGCCTCCTGAGTGCTGAGATTAAAAGCATACATCGCCACTACCCAGTTATTTGTCCCCCTCAAAGTCTTCTACCTTCCTCCAAATGAGAGCATGATCAGGCTCGTCATAGTAATACCTCACTTCAGGCAGTAACTTTTCAATTGCTGTGATTAAAAAAAACAAAAAACAAACAAACAAAAAAAACATGCCCAAGGCAATGAGTAGAAGGAAAGCTTTATTTGGGTTTACAGTCCCAGAGGAATAGGAGTGTATCATCGTCGTGGTGGATAGTTCGAGAAACCAGCTGAGAGCTCACATCCTGATCCACAAACAGGAAGCAGAGAGAGGTCCACTGGACATGGAGTTAGTGTTGTGAAACCTCAAAGCCTGCTGTCAGCGACACAATTCCTCCAAAAGGACCACATCTCCTGATCTCTCCCAAACAGTTCTCCATCCAGGGATGAAGTATTCACATAGGAGTTTATGAGGCCATTTTTATTCAAACCACCACACTGTAGTAGTTAAAAAAAAATGGCAAGAAACTAAAAGTTTAGTGATATTTAGAGGAAATCAGGACAGGAATACAAACAGGGCTGAAACCTTGAGGCATGAGCTGATGCAGAGGTCATGGAGGGTCCTGCTCACTGGTTCACTCTTTATGGCTTGCTTGGCCTGTTTTATAGAATCCAGGACCACCATCCCAGGGGACAGTACCACCCATAATGAGCTGGGCCCTCCCACATCAATCATTAATTAAGAAGATCCCCTACAGACAGGTTTTAGGGAACATTTTTTTCAATTGACATGCCCTCCTTACAGATAACTCTAGTTAGTGTCAAGCTGACATAAAACTAGCTAGCACAGACAGAGTGTGACTTTTTGAGACAGAGTCTCATGTGGTTTGAGTTACATGCAAACCAGGCTCCTTCCTGCCTCTGCCTCCTGCATGCTGGGATTCCAGGAGTATCCAACCATGGCTGGAAATGCCTGCACATCCCTTAGGAGTCTCACAAGAGCTGAGTTCTATGGCATGGAACACTTGGGTTAGACCTGGTCCTTTCCATGTCACTAAAATAAAAATGAGTTTCTCTGAGATCCAAACTGCTCAGTCATAGCCACTTTTCAAATAAGCTATGCAGTGACCAGGGTGACCCGGCATTTCACCACTGGACTTGGATGTCAAATCCAAACATCTTTATAAATAGCATGAGCACGTACTTTCCTTATCAGAATAAAAACAAAGAAATAACTATAACAAATTCCAATGTAACTAAAATAAATAGCAGAAACATCACTTCACAGTATGAAACCAAAGCACAAGTTACTGTGAATGCTACAGTTACTAAAGGAAACACAGGAGTTTACACTACTTTCTAAAAATTAGCACTAAGGCACATACTTTACTGAATTTAAACAAGAGAGATACTAATTACATAGGTAGTTTGGCAACTTAGGATGTGACAGAACCTAAAATTCTCCAATTTATAAAAGGAACAGGTCATGCATCTTTTCATTTAATCATTCAGAAGATAGGCACTGGGCCCATGTCTGATGGAGAGTCTGCGTACCTCTAAGTTATGTAACAGAAGTTCTCTTTATGGGTCCTGAGGGGTGTGGTTTAATGGGAGAACGTCTGGACAGAGAAGGGTAGGAAGCTAGATGCTGTTTTAGTTATACAATGGAAGTCAATATTTTGCTACAATGAGGTGCCCGAAAGTCAAGAGTGCTCAAAAACTAAAAACTCTATTAGTGAAAGCCACTGCATGTATGCTCTTTGTACTTGTTCTGTTGCTACTCAACAAAACCCACAAAAAACGGCTCCTGGAACACTGGGGTGATACTGTCTTTGCTTTGCTTGGGGTGGTACTCTGTGGCAGTTTGGGGAGAAGAGGAGGCCATGATGAGGACAGAGCCCTGTAGCCTCTGTACCACAAGCATCACGACTGGTGGTCACACCTGGCAGAAGTGTGCTGAAGGAAAGGTCCCGAAGGTTGTGTCTGGCTGGGGATGGCCAGCGCTTGATAGATTATTAGGCATGCAGAATGTTAATACACCAGCAGAGACATGCAGAAAACAAAGCCAGTTGAAAAGAACAAAGACAGAAGGTTACTCTAAGCACACTCTGGGCTATTTTAATTTCAGTGGACAAGCTAACATTGAATCCCTTCCTTCTTCTCTAGTAGATGGATGAGTGATGTTATAACACGTATTTTCTCTGAATGCACTGTAAGAATCAGGCATGGAATGTATCACACAGTAAGGTGTGATGTTTCAGCTCTCCTCGGAGCTGATGTTGGCGCTCCAGTCTCATCTGCAGCAGCACTTAAGGATGGGCTAGCATAGTTCAAGTACAATGCTCCCTGGCAATCTACTTTAACTTGGGGATAAAGTTCAGAAACCCTGAAAGTGTGGACAGCTGACAGCCTCCCAGCGTCCCTGGGAAGGATCTGAATGACGGATCGCTAAAGACAGCTGTTGGAAAGTTCCAATTAAACCAAATTATGGGTGAATTTTCCATTGAATGCCAATGGATAAAACATCCCATGCTATTGCCAAGAGTAAGACTGATGGAGCCATCAGAGACTGGGCTGTGGATACAGCTCAGCACTCCACAACGAGCCTCAAGGTTAAATCCTGGTATAACGAGGCAGGAGGAGGGGTAAGAAATTATTTGAGAACTTGCAACAAAGAAGCTACAGAGGAAGGTGAAGATGCAATCTTAGGTCACTGCTAAAGTGCTATCTAAAGTGTTATCTTTTGTGTGTATAAGTGTTCCTCTACATGTATGCATGTGCACCATGTGGATGCCTGGTGCCAGCAAACACAAGAAGGGAGCGCTGGAGTCACAGATGGTTGTGAGCCACTATGTAGGTGCTGAGAACTTAACCAAGGTCCTCCCTTGGTAAGAGCAGCCTGTACTCCTAATGCTGAGCCATCTCCAGCTCACTGAAGCATTTTCTAAAAGTAGGCTTTGAACTTGGGTTCCCCTTCACATTCACATGAAGGTGATGTCCCAGAGTTCTCATTCATAAGGAAGGGATAGCCAAGCCCCTGATATTTAATCTAGCGTTCGGATTTAATATCTTGCTGAAAAGGAAGCAAATGAGAAACAGTGTTGGCCCCTAAGGCCATGATTATGTCAAAGGGACAGGGACAGGCTGAGTGAGGCTGAGTGCCCCCATTTACCCATTCTTGGTTTAATTCTTTGAAACTATTTGCCTGATACAGAAACTTATACTTTAAAACTGTAATCCAGGGAATTTTCACCTAGTGTGAAAAAGTGAGTGTGTTTACAACATGCAACATCATATCCTTCCTGCTTGCCCTTGCTTGCTCCTGTCAATCTTCCTAGGTTCCTTAGGGTTGGCCCAGCCTTATATTCCTCTTGATCTTCATTACACAATCATCCCATGACACTTTATACCCAACTTACACACACATGCATGCTGGCATGCATGCACACGCACATACCTGACTTTGGCCTGTCCATGCTTTTCTCCCTCACTAGTCCCATGAAGAGCTGCATGGCTGTCACCAGCAAAACTGTAGGTTGAGTCACCTTGTTCCCTCTACTCCGATATAACACGCATTATCCCATCTGTTGCACCCAAAGGCAGACAAGCTCCCTGTGACCTACCCCCACTAGATCGGCCCTTGTCATGGCCACAGGGTTTCTCTCTGGATTTTCCTACCCGCTGCTGCTGATTGTTCTGCTTCTGCTCTGGCCTCCCTAAAACCCATTCAGAGCAGAGGACAGGAAGACAAAGCCTGCTACCTCCTAGCCTGAGTGGCTTCCTATCCTTCTCACAGTGAGCGGCGAAGCTACACTTGTTGGCCCTTGATCACCTTAAAGAAAAAGACAGTGGTGGCAGAGCTTTGTTCATGGTGAAGCCTGGGGTGCTGCTGGCTCATGGTGTCTTCTCTCTGGAAAAATGTCTTTGACTCCACCAGTCATCCCTCCCAGATACGATTTTCCGCTGTTCTCATCAAGGTAAATGCCAAGGCCCTCATTTTCCAGGGGGATTGTGTGGTTGTGTTTTAATATGTTCTTGGGGCAGTTTGTGCCTCCAGTGTGGGAAAAGGACTCTAGGATCTTGCCAGAGGGACAAAAACAATGACAGAGGATTAGGGAAGGGCTCCAGACAGAATCCTTATTGTAGTGGTCCATGGCCAGTTTCCTGTGGCAAAAGTACTTGGGTATAACACAGTGGACAGAAACAAACAGATCCTACAGTTTTACCCCGTAGAAAGAATCTGTAAGACAGGTATGGTAAGATAACTGACCGTGGCTATTGCCTTGGGACAATGCCTTCACCAAGGGTGTTTCAAAGACCCATGTTCAAGTCAGATAAACCTTTTCTGCACTGTATCTTCATCTGGACATGTGTTTAGAGGTGCAGTTTCTATGCTACAAAATGCTCTGAAGAAACCAGTGAGCGGGCACATATCAAGTGCTCTTGTAGCCTGCAGTTCTTCCTGCCATAACCTATAGCAGGGATGAAATCTCTCTGGAGTGAGGCCACTCAGGCAGATCCCTGGGAGCTGCCAGGTGTGGCCAAGCTAAGACAAGACTGCACATGGCTGCCCACCAGAGGGGCAGAGGGAGACAGAGCAGGAAGTCTGGATGTGAATGCGATAGATAGAACAACTGTGATTTGCCTAAAAATTTATCCTTAGAATCTATTAATGTGAGGTTCAAAACAAGAGGTTGTTTCATGATCCCTACTTCTGAGCAGTCTTTGGAAGGTACTGACCAAGTGGGAGGCAGATCTGGTTCTGGTTGTACTTGGCTTAGGTTCTAGGATGAGTACTGTGAAGGGCTGGGAAGCAAGTGGCTCAGAGCACACAGGAGTGACATGCTCTGCTCTATACAGCTGACTCCATCCTTGATGCCAGTAAGCCAAGAGGAGAAAGCCCTGGCTTCATCACACCATTCTAGGGCAGAAACTCGTTTTGTTCTTTCTGAATCAGGAAGCCCTTGATTATTCATAGTAAGCTCCTTAAAATCTTGTAGAAATATTTGGATTTATAGCGGATTTAGCTTTTAAAAGCCTTTTATCAAGCTTTGTTTGTGAGATGTTTAGAGACCGCATTTGTAAAATATGAAGAGAGACTGGACCTCTGTGGCTGCCAGGCTGATTTTGACTGGAGACAGAGCTGGGTAAGGGACATGCTGGGTCATAGGACACTCTGCCAGCCTGTTAGTGAGCACAAGCAGCGAAACACAGAGCCAGGCTGCAGAGGACTCACAGAGAATAAGAGAAACACTAAGCAAGTCACAACAAGATGATGGGTGTCTGATGACTCCTACAGCAAGAAGTCTGGACCCTGAGTCCAGATGGACACTTTTGTCAGATCAGCTTGTTTTCTGTTGTGTTACTCCAGGTCTCCCAGGTACAGCTGTGCCAGGCACTTCCTCTCCTACTTGTTGGCCAGGCAATTCTGTTATGAAGTCAGAAAAACATGGATTATTAACTTTCCAGAAATTAGAGTGAACACTGGGGAAATTAGTGCTCTGTGAGCATGCAGGCATCACTAGCAACATTTTCAAATGGAAAAATAAAGATTAGGCAAAAATTCACACCAAACTGTGTTACAAAACCACTATGAGTTTTTGTAACTAACTGGCCACAGGCAGCCATCTGACTTTGAAGGGCTGCTACAGTGGTCTTTCACAGAGATTTCCCGAGAACACTACACAAACCCTGAAATAAAAACATTCTCAGAAATGTTTTCCTTGGAGCTAAGTTTCTCATGCTAGCCAAAGAGAATATTTTAAGAATCCCCCAACTGCACTAGAGATGGGGTTAGAGGAAGGACCGCAGAGTTTGAAGTCCTCTGACAGCAAGGTCCATACCATCTTTCAAAGATCCAATATAAAAACTTATAACCTCAGAAGCTGGAGAGATGGCTCAGCGGTTAAGAGCACCAGCTACTCTTAAGGAGGTCCTGAGTTCAATTCCCAGCAACCACATGGTGGCTCACAACCACCTGTAATAGGATCTGATGCCCTCTTATGGTACGTCTGAAGATAGCTACAGTTTAGTCATATACATAAAATAAAAAATTAAAAAAAGCAACCCCCCCCCAAAAAAAAAACAAAAAAACCCATACCCTCAACATCAAGGGAAGCTGCAGTCTGTGAAGGCCATAATGTATCTAAAACTACATGCCTCAAATTAAGAGGCAAATTAAGTTGTAAGCCAGTAAACTTTAGAAATCTTGGCTGTTGAGTTTCTTAATGGTGGCAACAACCATCTTACTCAAATAAATATATCAGTTGGTATTGACTTTACTTTTAAAATTTGAGATGGAAAACTGAGGCACATGGCTCTGTCAGTAAAGTGTAGCTCACAAGGGTGAACTCTGATCCTCAGAACCCAAGTAGAAAGCTAAGTACAGGGGTACACCTGCAATCCTAGCCATAGTGAGCCAAGAGGCAGAGATGGACAGATCGCCACAAGTTGATGGGCCAGAAACTCTGGACAACTTGGCAAGGTTCCAGGCCAGTTTCACAGAGAAGCTAGAAGGTATCTGAGGAACAACACTGAGGCTGAGCCCACATAGGCACCAGGTGTGCAGGTTCCTGTTCAAGGATACCATGTACGGTCATACACTTGAGCACACAAACACAAGTAAAGCAAAACAATAAAATAAACTTGTATGAACACAGGAAGGGAGGCTTGCAAGGCACAGTCCCTTCTGTTTCATGACTGGTGTAAGTGGAGAACATGGTCTGCTTCATTTCTAGACTTATTCTTAGACTATTCTGGTGCACACATGCAGAGAAGGGGAGAACCTGGCAGCTGTCAGTGACAGGAGCAGGTATCTGCTTGATGTGGCCGATGCTGGTGCTACACAGTTCTGTGTTAGCGCCTGCTGGCACAGCAGTCATTTTCAATTTGCATGAGATGCAAACCCCCAAAACAGAGTTTTCAAAACCAGAGAGGGACTGCCGACTGTGACACAGTAGTTGAAGGTTCTAGGAAAGCTGAAGTATTTGATTGGATATGGGGCCTGCTCCATGAGAAGAATTCAAATCTGGTTCTGTAACCCAGAAATCCATGGCTCTCAAGTCACAGGCTCTAGTGAGGAATTTGCTAACAGTGTTAGGCAGGGTGAGGTCAAATCACCTTCTAAAGACATCTTAGAGTGCTGCTGTAGTCTGCCTTGCAGAAAGAAGGCAGTAGCTAACACAGAAACTTGTAATTGAGAGTAGATGCTGTTGAGTGCTTGGCTTCTACACCACCTTCTTCGAGACCCAAGGAACAGCAAAGAAAGAGGATGCAAAGCTTCTGGGAGCTGGAGGATGAGAAGTAGTTCCATGATTCTGATTTATTTTACACACTGTTTTTATATAAAACTACAGTGACCATGGATAGCAACAATGGCAGTTTAAATGAGAATGGCCCCATAGGCTCCTGTTTGGATGCTTGGTCCCATTAGTGGAACTGTGTGAGAAGTAGGAGGTGTGGCCTTGTTGGAGGAGGTGTGTCTTTAGGGGTGGGCTTTGAGGTTCCAAAAGCCCATGGCAGGCTCAGTGTCGCTCACTCTCTGTCTGACACCTGGGAATCATAATGTAAGTCCCCAGCTACTGCGCCAGTGCCATGCCTGTCTGCATCCTGCCATAGTAATTACGGACGAATCATCCTCTAACGGGTAAAGATGGATGGAGCAGAGACCGAGGGTCCTCTAGTCCTTATTCACAAGCAGGGTGCTAACATTTCAAAGCCCATGCCTTAGGCTCCTTCCTGCTCCAGATACTCACCCTCCTTAAAAGCACCCCTCATTCTCAGTATCCCATAGTCTCCTTCTATCTCTTGCTCCCTCTCAGTGTTCCTCCTCTTCCCGCCCCTTCTCCATCCTCCTTCCCTCCCTCCCTCTCCTCCTATTCTCCCTTCTCTTGAAGGACATAGCTCTCGCCATGTCCAGTTGGCTCCTCCTTCTCTCTCTGCCTTGGATTCTTCCGAATGCTCTCCATTATTCACAACAAAGCCGTAACTATGCCGTGGAGTGGGGTGCCAGCCATGCCTTCCCTGTGCCCTGCACACACAAGCCAGCCATTCCTTCCCTGTGCCCCGCACACACAAGCCAGCCATTCCTTCCCTGTGCCACGCATACACAAGCGTCTTTCTCTAAGTAGACAGTGAGCATTCCAAACCCTCATCTGGTCTCTCCTAGCTGCTCAGCTCCCAGGAGGACAAATTGGCACAGCATCAAGTGTGGATATGTATGCTTATAGAGAAACATGTTTCGTTCTGAAAAATGAAAGAAGGAGGGATTGAAGGGTGAAGTGTTAAAGACATTTTTAGTTTGAGATGAAACAGGGAATTCGGTTCTCGAAGCTTAGGGATAAGTGGCATCTCACACAGACAGGCAGAGGCAGTGCTCAGATGCAGCTAGGTAAAGCCACCCATTGCCTCAGAAAACACCACCTCACCTCAACCAGGTGTGGTAGTACATGCCTTAGTCCCAGAACTTGGGAGGCAGAGGCAGGAGGATCTCTAAATTTGAGGCTAGCCTGGTCTACAGAGTAAGTTCCAGAACAGTCATGCCTATACAGAAAAACCCTGTCTTGAAAAATAAAACAAACCAAAACAAATCAAAACAAACCAAAACCAGCACAGAACAGAATACTTTCAATCTTTTGCACATCATGGTTTTAAACAGAAATCTCTTAAGCCATTTTGCATTTTTTCCCCTTGTGTGTGCACATGTATCAGAGTTTGAAAACGTGTGTCCTTCCTCAGGAACACCCACCTTGTTTCCTGAGACACCATCCCTCAATGGGGATCTATCTATCTACCCATCCAGCTAGGCTGGCTGGTTGACAGCCCCAGGGATCTGCCTGTAGCCTCTTGTGCAGTGGTGGAATGGATGACAAGTTAATGCCAGCAGATCAGGGTTTTCAGGGGGCCCTGGGATTTGAACCCAGGTCTTCATGCGCAGGAAGCACTTTAGCAATTGCACCTCTCCTCAACCTCTGTTAACCTTTTTGTTACAGAGATCTGTGGGTTATGACACAGGAAAGAGACTAGAGCCATTCTGAGGCAGACATCTGTACTTTGTTTTCTTAGTGTAATCCTACAGGATTAAATTAACCCTGTATTAATGGAGTGTATTCTTGGGTGAAGAGAAAGGACCATGGGCGTCATCTTAACACAAGCCAGTAAGCAGTGCTCTTGTTCCCATTAGCAATAAGCTGGTGGGCTTCGAAGTGACCCCTCGGCCGAGGATCAAAGGACAAACACACCGACTGGCTGACCACAGCAACATTTATCAATTAGGAAAATGATGCTACATTCTTAAGGACCTCCTTAAATGCAAAGAAAATAATGTTAAGGATCCATGTGTGCTTGGTGAAACATGTCCAAATGGGATTAGAGGAACATGTTTCATCCTAAGCAAATCCATCTGTGCAAACAAGCTCTGGAGTTTTCTTTTCTCTTTTTGGCTTCCGAGCCATCAGGAGCATAGTTCACATCCCTCCTTAGTCAAACACACAGCAGCACTCACTGGCATGTGAGAAAATCCAGTTTGTGTTTTTAATTCCAAGTCTGGTCTGATCTTATTTTCTCCGGAGGCTGAGAGTTTATCCTAAGGGTCCCTGCCTTTCTCTAGCTCACTCCTCTCTGAGGGACTCTCAGTGTGGCTGCAGGAAGAATAACTTCCTTAGCTCTCAGGGACACCTGAGGGCCCACAACGTGCACTTCGGCGCACGTAAAAAATCGTAGGTACCACAGCTCATATCAATACTTCAGGTCAAAAGGACCTAGTGAACACCTCATTTTAAAACAGATGACGAGCACAAGGCTTACCCATTCGTAAGAGAGAATCCAGCAGCCTCTCGCAATCCCCATCAGCACGTTCAGGGTGCGGACAGACTTCCCCACCAGCACGTGGGTGGTGGACTCGCAGACCTCAGGAGCGAACGAAAAGCCTTTCAGAGTGCTCACCACCTGGATGATGAGGTTCTGCTTCCTGTGGACCAGAGAGTCAGAGTCAGCCGTCATGCTGTGTGTCCATCAGAGACACGGAGGCACAAAGTCTGGCTTCATTTCGGTTGGAGTAGAACGTGGGATTTGGGGAAACAAGAGCACTTCAGACCCCAGGTCTGAGCCCGTGAGGCCATGGATGGTGTCCGCACAGACACAGGCTATCTAGGAGCAGTATAGGCACTGGGAGCCAGGTTCCTGCCATCTGTCCATACAGAAGATCATGTACGTCGTGCATACCTGACCAGTGTGTACATGGTCTTCTAAAACATGTATCATTTTGTATGTGTATGCCTGTGTGCCATGACATTTGTGTGGACGGCAAAGGACAACGGTCACAGTAGTATCCTTCTTTACCACGAGGGTTCCTGGGATGGAACTCAGGTCATCTGGCTTGGTGGCAGAACCTTTGCTTCCAAGAATCCCACTAGCCCAGGACACAGATTATTATTTGCTTACTTTACTTTGAAAATGTAACATTATTGGAGTGTCAAATGCAGTTTTTTTTTCCCATTTAAAAAAAGAAAGGATTCAAATTAAATTATCCCTTTAATTCCCAAAGCTCACTCGAATTTTAACCTGTCATTTTCTTAATGCCGGGAACGCCTTTTTGGTTTTCAAAATGTTCTTCTAGCATCTTTACATAGGCCTTTAGTTCTGATCTGTTGCTTCTTTCTTTTGCAGTGTGCTTGCCAGTATCCATGGCCCCCTGCCTCAGAATTGTTTGGAAATCCCTAGTGAATCAGGAACTGTGAGCAAGGCCCCCTAGGCTAGGCTACGCTCTGTGTCACAGAGACAAGAGCTTCTCTCCTCTCAGTGGGCAGCCTGCTGAGCTCCGAGCTTGGGGACTGTCTCTTAGTCTCATCTCCCATGTCTAGCACTTCAAGAGCCCAGCCTCCCTGGGAGAAGGGCTGACCTCCATCAGTGACTAATCTTAGGGTTCTGTAGAGTGCGTCAAGATAGCCCCTCCCCAACCAACCTGGAGACTCTGTGCCTGTTAGCATTCTCAGAGAGGATTAAGTTTAGAGCTTCACTTCAGAATATCTGATCTTCTCTGTTCCAAGCCTGGCAGCTACCAGCAGCTCGTGGATGTGCTAATTGGGAACAACTGCTTTTTTATGGCTTTGTTAATCAGACGTGGAATCAGACTGTCCAAGGTCTCCTTAAGATACACAAAACATGTAAGATGAGAAGGGAGCCAAGGACTGTGCACCCAAAACCAAAGGTTTCTTTTTAAATCCTTTAATGAGAAAAATAACTGGCTATCATTTTTTAAACTTACAGAATAATCAAAGGCTTTATTATGCTCATATTCAGCATCGCTAGAGTGAACTGAAGTGTTTGTGGCACATCACAAGTTATTAATAAGAGTAAGAGGACTCCTCTTCTGCAGTATATGACAGACAGTGTGTAAAGCACTGGTGTTATTGTCTCCATGCCACAGGCAGAAAAAAGACCCACCACAGAAAGCGCTCTATCCGCACATGCTTCCTGAAGTGTGTTTTCACCGAAATGTCCCAATGTTTTGATGAGAGTCTTAAAAACCTCAAGACCTATGATTGATATATATATATATGTGTGGTTTTCCCCTTTAAACACAAATTTGAAAATCCTTTGCAAGGAATATGGTACTGTATATTTTTCTTGGATGTTCTTTATTGTGCTAAATGTTTAAGGGGGATGATAAGAGTAAGCCAGCAGACCATTAACCCTTCGACAAGATGCAGAGATAGCTGCTTTAGACCAGATGTAGAAAGCTTTCCACCAGTGTTCCTTTAAGATCGGTAAGGAAATGTTTCAACCCGCACTACTCAGTTTATTGAGCATTCATAGGGTGAGGGGTAGACAAAGAGAACCATTAGAAATTAAGCAAGCAAAGGGGAGAGGAAAAAATAAGATCTCCTAATGCTATACAAAGGACCCAAAAAGCTTTTTGCTCTGGACTGCCCCCACTTAACTACATTTTTAATTTCCAGGGATCTTCTAACCCCATAGCAGTTACAGTGAGTAAAAGTAAACAGTCCAGTTCTGTGGATGGCCTAAAGACATGAAGATCTACAGTACCTACAAGAAAAGGCTGAAGTTTGCGATGGATAGAAAGTTATCAAAACAACAAGTACTTACTCAGATGGCATGCTTGTCATGACTAATGTTCTCGCTGGCTAGAGATTTCAAAAGAGAAGAACAAAAAACAGTCAAAATATAAGAAATAGTTTTCCTACAGAAATAAACTTTAATAAGTTTTTCGAACAGTTACATCACTTAAACACAAACATTTAAGTATATACACACATATACACACGTGCACACACATATACACAAACACAAAAGAACACTATAGTACTAGGAAAAAAAATGAACAGGAGATGGAAATCTCCAAGTGCACACTTTAAAGTTACAAAGGAGTGAGAAGGGTACTCTAAAGCCGGCCCGCTCTTCCTAAATTATGGGCAACAATGGCCTCATTTCAGACACACTCCTATAGGATACTGTTTGTGGTCAGGAGGGCCCAGCAAATCTCACACATCTCATGGATGGTAAAGGAATTCCTAGGTCACTACTATCTGTTGCTATAGAGACGGCATGTATTTATGGGTGGTAGTTGCGATTGAGACAGGGTCTCAGTATATAGGGCAGTCAGTGCTCTTAACCACTGAGCCATCACTCCAGCCCCTCAACTGTTTCTTGACTGGAGAAACAACACTGATGGGGGCACTCCTTGAAGGGGACACACTGATGACTAGACACTGTGCACTTGGGAAAGATGGCGACTAAAGAATACAGAGGTAATATGAATCTGAAAGATATGCAGAGGAAGAACTCTGAGGATGCCTGTTAACAGAACTACTCACCCATCCTTTCAGCTAACCTGTTTACTGTTAACCCCTTCCGCACTTCTGGTAACCCATATACAACAGCAAAAGCATAGCTGCCTGGATTGGTTCTAGATTCCAGGCCTGGATGTGAGAGACTCCAATCATCCAACATGATTCTGGCTGACCCTACACTATCTTTTACATCTCTGACACAGCAGGAGTGGGACAGCCCAGGGAGTCACAGGCCAGGGACAGCACTGCTCCAGGGAGCTACAGGCCAGGGAACAAGCTGTCTCTAACCTGCTGGAGCTTGGCAATCAGATGCTGGGTACCTCCCCCATTCCCCCAACACAGACACCTTGTATCCCTTACCGCTTGACCACCACAGGTTCTCTTCAGTCACAAGCTTGTTCTCTAGAGTGCCACACAGGTTCACATACCAGCCACATCGGCACATGGCTGGCGATTCCCAGCGTCTTTTGGGGGGGTAGTTTCTAACCCCTAGATCAACTGCTCTGCTCAAAAACCAAACCACTGCACCAGCCAGACAATTAGGAAAAAGAAATAAAAGAGACTAAAACTGGAAAGCAAGTAGTAAAACCACTTCTACCCACAGATTGGATTCTACACGGGTTGTTTTTCTGGCTTTTCAATAAAAACAACTGCAAGAACTAAATAAATTCAACAAGGCTTCAAGAAATAAGATCAACACACAAAATCAGTTATAATTCTACAAATTCTTAGTCAGCGGTTGGAAAAGTATATTAAAAAAGCAGTTCCCAATGACAGCAGTATGAAAAGGAACAACACAGAATAAATTCAATGAGTGGCACAATATTGTTCACTAAAAATATATTGAAGGGCAGGGGAGAGGCTTAGAGGGTAAAGTGCCTGTACAAATGTGAGGATTGAAGTTCAGATCTCCAGGAACCAAGTAAACTCTGGGTGGTCATTACAAATACTTTGTAACCCCATTGGTCAGAAGCCAGAGGCGTTGGCCAGAACAAGCTCCCTTAGCTAGATTAGCTGAATCACTGAGCTCTGGGTACAAATGTAAGACCCTGTCTCTACATACCAGGTAGAGAAGAGTCAAGGAAGACATCCAATGAAATCTCTGGCCTCCCCAACAACTTAATTGAATAAAAAAAAAAAAAAAAAGACTGAGGGCTGGAGAGATGCCCCCTTGGTTAAGAGCATTGGTTGCTCTTCCAGAGAGCCCAGGTTTGGTTCCCAGGACCTACATGGCAGTTTATCTGTTACTCCAGTTGCAGGGGATCTGATACCCTGGGCTGGTAGGCCCCAGGCACATACGTGGTGTGTGCACAGAAATACAAGTAGGTAAAATCTACATACATATAAAAAAGAAGTAAAAAAAAAATCAAAACCTCAATTTGAAAGTAAGCAAGCAGCTTGAAGAGACATGGCTCCAAAGAAAAGGAAGGGATGGCCATCAAATAGTGAGGTTAGATATTCCAGTGAAGGGGAAAACACCACTAAAGTCCCACTGAGAGGACGCGTGACACCTATTCCATTGGCTGTCTAAAAACCAACACAGTAGAAAACAAGCCTGACAGGACTGTGAAGGAGCTGGAGGCTCGGTCACCGCTGGTGGGAAGGTAAGATTTAGGGAACAGTTTGTTTTTGCCCTAAAAGGTGCCATGGTCAGATAACCAGCAAAGGGCAGAGGGTGACTTACAAAGAATTCAGCACATCACTTATCTGGCTCACAGGACACAGCACACAGAGACTTGGAAAGCAAACATAGTCGCAAAGGCAACAGCTGGCAAAACTTAGGGCTGGAGGTAAGAGCTGACTGTAATATGCAGCAGGTGATCTTGGTTGACAGCTCCATAGGGCTTAGAGTCACTATGGAAACAAGCTTTGGACTAGGCTATGAGGCACTGTCTCCATCAAATTAGCTGAGGCTGGAAGACCTAAATGTAGACAACTCCATCCCATGGGGCTCCACACAGGCTGAATAAAGAGGAAGCAAACTGAGTGCCAGCATTCTTCGCTCTCTGGTCCTGACTGCAGATGCCATGCTCCCAGCTGCTTCAAGCTCCTGCTGTCTTGTGTGCCCTGCCATGATGGGTGGCACCCTCAGACTGTGAGCCCAGATGAACTCTTCCTTCCTGACGCTGCTTCTGTTCAGTTTTTTCATAGCAAAAAGACAAGTAGCAATTATATAATACGAATGACGATTGTTTATGGACATGAGATGTCCACCCAGTAGGGCCTCAACTGATTTTTGCTCCACTCTAGTTTGAATCTTCAAGGTCTCACCAAAGGTTATATGCTGATGTTGGGAGTGATGGGGCCTTTAAAACATGGGCCCTGGTCTTAGGAGAGGGGAAGGAAGGAGCCGTGTGTGTGTGTGTGTGTGTGTGTGTGTGTGTGTGTGTGTTATAAGAGTTCTCCTCCCCCATGCTCAGTTTTTGCTTCCCTACCACAAAATATAAGCAGGTTTGCCCTGCTACAGGCTCTTACCATGATGTATCATCACAGGACAAAGCAAGGGGGCCAGCTGATCACCCAAACCGGGAGACAAAATAAACACTTCTTAAGACAGTAAGCTCAGGTAGTTTGTAACAGTAAACCGAATCTGACTGACACACTCTTCCACTGGGGAAACTATGAGCAAACCCATTTCAACATGCCTGACAGTCTAAAATCAACTTAAAAGGCAAGCTGAGGCCCACAGAGTGTGAGGAACGCACAGACAAAGCAAAGATGGCCACCAGAAGAAAGCCGTGACTCACAGCCCATGACCTCTGGGTGACATATTAATTCTATCTTCTCTCTGAATTCATTTGTTTATTATCCTTTGAACAGGAGATTAGGGCTTTCTAATTCCCTTACAAATTAATGTGCTGAATATTCATTTTATAGTAGTGTAAGATTCATTCCTGTAACTTTAAAAAATAACTGTTTCAGTTTTGAGAGTCTCTTGAAATGCCCAGCGGACCTACTCTGCTGGACTCTGATGGAGGCCATTGAGCTCTGCCAGTACAGGAAACCATCACCCCCAGCAGGTCAGGGCAAAGCCTGTGAACCACACAGCAGAGCAGTGCACCCCAGGCAGCTCAGACCAAGACATATCTTTCATTGGCTTTTTAGGCTGAGTCTCTAGAACTTTGCTAAGCATTTTTCTCATTTTCTATTTTGTTCTCTCCTAGCCTTTGATGAGAAAGCAATGTGCAAGAATCTGTCTGTTTGGTCTGGTCATTTGGTGTCCTATATAAACGGGACCGAGTTTCTTCTGAGGAAGAGGAGAGGAACTAACTTGTTAATAAATTAACTGTTAGATCCCAGAAAATTAGGTCTAAAGATGCCCCAGTGCCTACAGTCCTTACACAATAAACTATAATTTAGTGTCTAAACTGAGCAAAAGCCTAACTTAGCGGTTAACATTGTGTTAAACAGTCCCAGCTGGGCACAGTGGCAGGTTCCAGTCACTGGCAGGCAGGAGGATGGGCAGATCATCAGGCCTTGTTCAGATGAAGTAAATGTCAAACTATACCCATCAGGCTCTTTTGATTTTCACCCCCAGATGTTGCCAGGATCAGATCTCTGAACCTGGCTGCCCAACGTAGAAACTGCAATTTGACTAAGTTTGCTTCACAGTATCAGTTTGGTACCACTGCGTGATCACGTGAAAGCACCTTCTAGGCCACTGTACCTGCTAATCTTTTTGCTCCCGAGTCACAGGCTAGTCCTTCCTTGGTTTCAAGATCCACGGGCTTGTACTTTAAGTTTGAGTTTATTTGAGCAATGTTTGGACTGGACAGGGTCCAGGCCTGGATTACAGCCCATGATTATCTAATCTGGATCCATTAGAGGCCTTAGAAGTTCAGCCACTTAGAGAAAAGGCCTGGGTCAGATGGTGGGCAGTGGTTTGAAAAGGGGACCGGCAGGACCATCCTAAGCCACAAGCTGCAAGGCCGCTGACTTCAAACTGTCATGCTGGAAAAACAGGTTAACTGTCCCCCTAAACACAGTGACTGGAGCCACACTGAAAAATTTCATCTAAGCAAAAGTGCTCAATTTATGGGGTGTTTTACAGAGAGTCCTTAAATGCCTCAGAATCAGTGGAATGCATTTCTGAGACGCATAAATGAAACTATTTCCTTTAAGAGGTGTGTCTGCGCGCGCATGCAGGCACGCACGAACGTAAGCACGCACGCACAGGACGTTGGATCCCTGAAGCTGGCGTTACATTATGAGCAGCCGGAAGGATTATCCTCTGGTGGGACAGCAAGTCCTCATCACTCCTGAGCCACCTCTCTTCCCCACATAAGAATCTTAAAGAGGACTTGATAATAAAGGGATCTTTTATGTTATATAACATGTATGTATATTTTGCCTGCATGCATGGCTGTGCATCTTGTCTACACTTTGTACCTTCGGAGGGGACAAACAAGGGTGTCAGATCTTCTGGAATAGAGTTTCAGATGGTTGTGAGTCTCCATGTGGGTGGTGGGAACAGACCCTGGAGCCTCTGGAGGAGCAGCCAGTGCTCTTTACTGCTGAGCTGTCTCTTCAGCCCTAACAGGAGCCATTTTGTGGACTGTTATCTCCAGCTGCATCTTACCCTTACCCATCCTCAGTGTCCTGAGGATGTCCTAGCTTCTTCCTTTACTCACTTTTTCAGCTAAGTGATGGGAAGAAAAGCTGAGGACCAAAACTGGGCCCCCAAATAGTGGGTGTTTCTAGACCCTCCCCAGGCTTTGGCCAAACTCTTAAGCATCACAGAGAGACTGTGTCTTGGAAAGGTGGGTCTGGGGCTTTATCTGCAACACCGTGAACTCGGTATTTTAGCTGAAAACCACAAAAGTTTGAAAGCTACCATCCTGCCTTAATCTTTGCCCACCACCACTTAAAAGAAAATCAACAGGGTCTTGATTTGTAGATGGTATCAGCTCCGTAAGAACAAAGAACTGTTGAACTGATGGGCCCCAGCCCTGTAAGTCAGCCACCATGGTGACAGCAGAGCCAGTCTGAGCTCAAGAGTTTCTTCAGGCCAAGCTGGGAGGCTGATTAGCTTCTCCCATGGCCCCCAGCTCCTCACAGCTTTCCTTTCCTCAGGGCCCAGTGCTCCGACGTTCAACAATCCAGCACGTGTTTGAATTTCATATTTTGTGTAACACTTGGGTACTGGCCGTTAACAAACACGCATGCTCTTTCCCTGCTAACCACCCACTGTCAGCTTCTCTCAGGAAGGAGGCTCTCACTCATGGAAACCTTTCAGGGGAGGAGAAGCCCCCTGACCTTGGCAGGCCAGCTGAGGAGCAGCAGAAACTTCTCTAGGTGAAGTGACTGTCCCCATGCTATCAGTACTGGAGACTCACAGCATAACACACCAGAGATAATTACACAAAATGATATGGTACAAGAAAAATAGCCAAAGACTGTACTCCAGCACTTTGCAGTGCCATGTCGCTGGTTTTACACGTGACAGGCTACCTGACCTTTGTGTGGATGTCCTACCTGAGAGCTACTTGAATGAACTATTCCCCAGTGCTACAAAGTTAATACTCATATTGAAAGTGTTCATATGTATCTCCACAGTATTACACAAGAATGAGTCCTGCCCATATAACTTTTTATGTGTTATTAGATTTCAAAGATGGACACAGAAGCTGATTGAGCTTAGGTGCTTGAGTCCCTTCAATGACAACAATAGGATGTTCCTAGCACCAATGAGAGCCACGGTGTAAGGTAACAGTCATAACGCAAAGATCTAATTAGATTGAGAAAACTTTGCTTAGTGTTATGAGAAAGGACCAGGAGGACAGATGATCATTTAGAAGGCTTGATGTGTTAAATATTAAAAAGCTGAGCAGGGATTTATTTATACCAGTGACCTAAGTGGCTATAATACCTATTCTGATCTTTTAGATAGGTATTATAATACTTGTTCTGATCTTAGAGGGGGCCAATTCTCTATGGCAAAGCTGAACTTTACCAGAGTCATGTACCACCAAGAAAATAACAGTGCTAGTTAAGATTCTCCCCTCCTCCCCAAACACCTTTTGTGTTCTGACAAAACTCCTTGATCTGAGTCAAAAATAACACCTGCCCCCCTCATCTTCTTTAGTGACCTAGAAGTCCACTGCCATGTACTCATAGTACCTGTGAAATAAACTAATAGCCTATTCTCTAGAATCCTGGGTCCATCTGACCCTTTCCAACAGTTTTCATGAGGAGACCCTCCCATTACAAGAGTCTGAACAGGGTGAGGGATGGTGGCCTTGTTTCTCCCAGGGTAGGTACAGGGACCTGGCCCTGCTTGCACATCTAGGAAAGGGAGCCCAGGAGTCCTTGTCTGCATCCCTGGAGATCTAAGGATGTGCCAAAGAATCCAGCCACTGACCCAGTGAGTGATGGTGTCACAGTAGGAACCTGATTTCAATTCTACTGAGTCTGGTGCCAGCTTCTGTGGGTTTCATGGTTTGTCCATGTGGTACTCTCTCTAAATGGATGGATGTTTACAGAGATCTTGTCTCCACTGTGAAAATAACAGAGAATTTGGCTTGAGAGAGCTTTCAGTTTGTCTGCTTTGAGTTTGAAGCAAATAAAAATTTCATGCTACTAAGAAGTAGATATGCTGTTTTGTACTACCTTAATCATGGCTGATCCATGACAGAGATTTTGGAATCAAAGCTCTTAACTCTGGTTCTTTCTGCACATGTGCATTACTACATAAGACCCACGATGGGAAGTATTTAAAACTACATATTGCCTTGGCATCTATTTTAAAAATGCTTATGGGTTGGTTGCTTTATTTTACATAAAGAAACAGGGCTCTACTACCATTTTTTTTGTTTCTAGTTTTACAATCTCACCTAAGATCTCAGTTTGGGCCCCAGATGTCTGTCTTCCACAGTCTCCTTGTGGCAACTACCCCGCTGAGACACATATCCTGATGTCTCTCTCTATTCTACTCTGGCTGGCTGACTCTGGTTCAGCAACCCCTTCTTGATGACAGTGTGACCTCAAGAAAGCGGTGTCTGCTTGCTTTCAACCCTCCGATAGAAGCCCCCATGGGAAACATACCTGGGAAATGAAGGCTTTGATCATGGATCACGCACTCCCCCCGACACACACCTCACTCTTCTAACCTGCCATGCATAGTCTGGGGATGGAGGGATTCCTACCCTCTCTGTATTTAATCTTTAAATAAGTTATTCTTTATTGTAGCACACTGAATTTTGTCCTTCAATTTGAAGACTCAGGGCTACTGCAAGCTGGGATACCCTTGGGATGTCAAGGAGAACTCAAAGGCAGTTTCTAGAGCCAGAGTAGTAGCATAAACTCAGCATGCATCAGAGAAGAGAACAGCCTTATTTGCTTGTATAAACAGCAGTCCTAGGTCAGACCCTAAGAGCCATGCTTTCAGTGAGGTCAAAGGAACACCTGTGAGAGGCACGCCATAGTTACCTGTGCCCAGCAGTACCTGTGAGAGGCACGCTATAGCCACAGGCATCCAGGTCCCCACTAACTTCTGTTGAGCAGCAATGAGACCATTCTGGTGTTGAAGCCCAGGTCATCTGGGATTCCCAGGCAGTCATAATCCTCCATTCAGTGATGGCTCTCACGAAGGTAAGTCACCAAATGAGGTCATGCGTCACAGATTGGAGATACTGGGGAACCTACAAATTCCCTGGACCCTCGCACTAAGAAGTAAAGGATAGTGAATGCTGTAAAATGCTTTCAACAGGGTATGTATGTGTAGCATTCCTACTAAACGCAAACATTTAAATAATTCAGGTTCACATATTTACGTAAATTTTTTGGAAAATGAAATTTGTTGAATAGGTTTGGGGAAAATAGCTAACTTTTCTGTGTATTATTAGCAAACATTTTATTTCATTCTCCTTATATCTGTTCTTCCTTTAAGCTACCTAGATTTATGTGTTTAATACGTGGATGTTACTTCTACTTAATATTTCTTAGTAATTATGGTCCTGTTTTAACCAGGTATTCAAAATTTCCTGACAACTTCTGGGGTTTTGCTTTTCCTAAGTCAAACTAAAAATATTTTGCTCCTAATGCTGTGACATTTCCTGGAAATGTCTACTTTGTATGTTCTACTTTGTAGGAATACAGGACCTGGAAATAGCTGTGTCCACATGATGTGATTTTATTGGTGATAGAACACAGCAAACTGTCAAAAAGAGATCTTTGCCTCCCCAGGTGTCTGTGTCATGGATCAACGAGCAGATGTGCAGGGCTGGCGCTAGACTAGCAAGTCGCTCGCTTTGAATTCTTGCTCTAATTTTATGCTTGACAGACCACAAATATGTCTTAGGGCTCTTTTGCTTCATCTGATCTCTTATCTGTAAGACTATTTATTATATATGCGCATGCCATGGAGTGCACGTGGAGGTCAGAGGTCGTGGGGATCAGTTCTCTCCTTCTATTGTGCAGATCCCAGGGACTGAACAGCAGGTTGTCAGGTTTGCAGCAAGCATCCTCGCCAACTAGCCCATCTCGCTGGCTCCTCCTACTTTTATAAGTAGGTGTACTTCCTCCTCCTTTGGAAAACAAGGCTCATCATGGTTGGACTTTGTACCCTGTGTTTAACCCGACCTCGCCACTGCTATGGTTGTTATAATTAACTCTCATCACATCTTTGTGATTTGAAAATGGTCATTTATAAGTTAATCACACCCACCTTCTGTTTTGCTTTGTTCTGACCCTCAGTCCCCTGGGGGGATTAAATTGGGGTTTCCAAAACTCTGAAAAGCAGATGAACCCTGGGGTGCTCACCAGCCAGAACAGTGCATCACTACATCACTGCACCTAAATGAGCTAGGGGTGGGTGGGGCCCAGGCTTTTAGCTGGTTCATGTACCTGTGTTCTGTACTGTGTGTTAATCGAGACCCTTCCCCTTTAGGCTATTTGGTTCTCATAATGACTTGAATATATACTTACTATAATTTCACAAACATAAAGACATATTTGAAAATCACTTATTCGTTCTCCCTGTTTGGTCTTCCCAGAATTCAGAAACTGTAATATAATTTTTTTGTAGAGGTTTAAAAATAGTTTGTTTTCACCATTATCTGGAAGTAATTGAACATTGGTTTACAATGGCAGCCTTGTCTTCAATGTCATATTTGAGAATAAGGTTCCTTTAATCAGTAGTCACCACACATTTAAGGAACCCAGGTTTTCTTTAGCGATCTAGCATTTACTTTCTAGGTAAACAAGAGTGGATCTGCTTAGGGGTCCTCAGCCTTCCAGTGAGTGAGGAATGTGACCCTGTAGCACGGTCAGAAGCCTTGGGGACGTTTCGAGGTAAGGGAAGTCTCCCAAACATAATAGGTTGTAGCCAACCAGGCAGCAAGTTCCTCCTAGCTCAGCTCCCAGACAGAAGAGGCTGCTACATATGCTGCTGAACTCTTCAGGAAAGGCCCCCAGTGGCTGGAGAGAAGGCTCAGCCTAGGTTTGATTCCGAGCACCTACCTGATGCCAACCACAACTCCAGTTACAGAGGGTTCCATGCCTTCTGACATACACATAGTATACAAATACACATGTAAGCAAAACACTCACACACATAATATATCTAAAAAATAAAAGAGGAAGAAAAAAGAGAAAGAAAGAAAAGAAGAAAGGAAGGAAGGGAGGGAGGGAGGGAGGGAGGGGGGGAGGGAGGGAGGGAGGAAGGAAGGAAGGAAGGAAGGAAGAGAGAGATTGTAATAAATCCCATAAATCAAACATGAGGTTCTATTGACAAACTGTCATTCTAGTTTCTACCATCTATGCAAATCAATCTAATGAAGCCAAGCTTAGCTTGTGACTATGAATAATCTAAGAGATGGTTTTTGAGCCATGAGAGAGGGGCTATGGAAAAAAAAACCTGTATGTGAGGCATGAGGTAGTGTCCGAAGCCCCTTTCCTGGTCCTCTAACCCCAGCCCTGCCACTGTCTGGGTGATTTCTGACCTTTAGCATGTGCAAACTGTGTGGTGGTGACTGAGACAGCCTCACTTCCCAGTTCCTGCACCTACCTGCTTAGTGAGCAGAATCCACTGCACCACCACTAGTCACCAAATTCTCACCTCCTTCAATACCCTTGGTACAAATCCTCTGATTTCACTTACTTGACTCGGCGTCAGCAATGGTCAGGGGAGAGTGAGCCATCTGCCTGGGAGCTAAGGTCAACCTGGAGGTAGACGTTGCAAAGCTGGGCACCACAGCAGACCAAGCCAAATGACATGTGAGCCTGGCTTTCCTTGGACTGGCTATAGCGCTGCACAATGCTTGGGCCATCTTTCTGCTGTATCAGAAGTTTCAAGCAGCAGCACCTTGGAACTGTACTGTGTGACTGGAAACATTCCCTTCTTCCCCAGATCTAGCTGACTGCTCACCTGGGGACTATATCCTGTCAAGACTGTTTTCTAAGACAACTGTCCTACACATAAATAGTTCTCCTTTTCACTATAACAAGTATCCTTTCAGATCCCCCAAGGCCCTAAAAATAGTGAGGTTTGATGTTAGGTATCAAACTCAGCACAAATGGCTGAGGTTGCCTGTTTCAAAATGGCCAGTCTCCCTCAGTCCCTACCAGATACAGGGTCATCCTGGCTAGCAAATCCTGTCCCCCACCTTAACTCTCCAGCTTCCCTAATTCCTGTATAGCCCCAGCCATTTTTGCTAGCTGTTCTTTTGGTTTCTTGGTCTCTGGGTTTCCGAGTACTCCTCTTGCCCTGACCCCTCTTTTCCTTTCTTGCTCCTCCTCCTCTCTTCTCTCATGGCCTGGTTCAGTCTGGGCCACTCTAGATACATCTGGCTATCCTCTCCCTCATATCTACAATAAACCTTCTCTCCCGCCATACCTAGGAGCAGTCATGCACTTTCTTTATTTCACTAGCCACGGCATCTGAACAGGTACAGTTTTATAGGGATAAGCTGTGTTTATAGTTCTTAGGAGTCCATCTCCCACATTGCAGGGACAGGCTAAGAGCAGTACATTAGAGTGCTGAGCTCTCTACTTTCCCATCCTCTTTGTTGGGCTGGCCCAAGTTCTCCTAGGCTCCTGTAGATGTTCTGTTTCACAGAATGAGAGGTTGAGCCCTTCCTGGCCTCTGAACACTCATCATCAGTGTGCCCACTATGTCACCTTAGTCTCAATAAAGCCACCTGCATAACAGCTGGGCCATTCTCCCATCTGTCCTATCACAGATATCTAAAATGCCTGGGAAGACGGTTTCCATAAAGGCTAGGAACACTTATGACAAGACTAGCTCAACAGGTTGTTCACTAAGACTGTGGCAATCATGTAGTTGAATAAAAGCCTTCTGAAGTGCTCTAATGTCAAGCTCCAAGTTAACCATGGTGTCAGTTATGAACAAAAAGTTATTAGCCTCAAGGAAACCTTTGACTAATTAATAGGTTCCCTTGGTTGCCCGCTGCCCCACAAAGTGGAAGGTAAGTCCCTATTGTGGAAGCAGAGACTACAAGTTGGGTGGAGGGAGGGGACTGGGGGAGCTGGGGAGGGGTCAGAAGCCCTGTGAATATGTGTACGGTGAATAAACACACCCCACAGTGGGAGCAGCTATCAGTAGGCAGATCGATTTTACTTAGGATGATTCAATGCTTACAAAGATTTGGGGGACTGAGGGTAGGAACGTCCAGGATGGGCGATGGTCATTAACTGAGGCCTTTTGGTACCTGGAATGCCTCCATTAGCATGAGGAAGCATCTCAGGAACCTCACATGCTGACTGAACAGGTTGTCTCAGGAGAAATGAAATCTAATGACCCTGTAATCTAATTGAGGCTACCTGACATTCCTCAGGCAGAGGTGCATATGTGGCCTTAGAATTCCCCAGACAAGATCAGAGGAGAAGCCTCGCTAATGAAGGAAGTCATCCAAATTTCGATAAGCCCAGAGGCTATCCGGTCATGGTGGACTCCAGCCTTAATTAGCAGAGTTTTCCCACACCCTATTGCTGAAGACACCATGCACTTCAGGTACAGGGTTCAGAGGTTCCTGAACTGGAACTGACCTAAATGCCTCTTTCTTGAGAACTATCTTTCTTGGTATAGAAAGCACTGTGCTAGCTTTCAAAGGAGGGAAGCAACAGCAGTTTTATCCATCTACGACACCTATGAACCACAGCAATGGCCAGCATGACCTGGTAACTCTAAGAGTGCAGTACTGGCACACACACACACACCTTGGTGGTAAAAGCAGCTCTCTAAGTGGACTTAAGACCCACGCAACAAGAGGGAAACCATGCTAGGAAATGGAAATTTATCCAACTACCCAAGGTTACTAAGGTCATGGACTTGGGGGAGGGAGTAACCTACAACCACCACCACGCTACGAGGCCAGCCTAATTCTTAATTATATTCTAAATATCTGTCCTTGGATCCACAGGTCAATATAATCCTCTGCCCTTGTCAAGGGAACTTCTCTCTGCAACCAATGCAGACTACTGGAGAAAGACACAACCAATCAAAATGCAGAGTTGTGAAGTCTAGTCCCAATGGATACATCTACAAAATACTCTGGCATCTAAGGCTTAGGATCATTGCAAAAGAAGGGGTAGAAAGGTTGTAAAAGCCAAAGGAGCTGGGAGTTTTCTGTGAGATCATGTCTCCTCGTGATGTCAGAAGACTCAGGGTCTCATCAACATGGCTATCTAAGCATGAGCTGAACACGGAGGCCTCAACCCTACATAAACAACTACAGGCAGCTACGGAATACTGAGAGCGGGAGAAATGGTCTCCAGGGAAAAGCCATCAAACACCAAACGATCAGCTGTGAAAACATAAACATAAGGGACATTACATGGAATGAGCCAATTATACTTAGGATATATAGATATGCAAACATATGAGACCATGAATCTGAAGGGAGTATATGAGAGAGTTGAGGAAGGAAAGGGAAGGGTGAAATGTTATAATTTATATTATCTTAAAAATAAGATAAATTTTAAAAGTATAAAAACAATAAAAATTATTTAAGAATAGAAGCATGTAATCACTGAGGAAAAAAATTACAGATGGGCAGTCTTTAGGAATTGAATATTTAGTGAACCAGGATAATACACAAGCACAGAATGGGACTGGAGAGACACACAAGAGGTCATGGCTGCCCTCACGGGCCATAGGACTTCAGCAAACAACCAGAATCCACTTAGATTACAGATATCATCAGATATAAACACAATCTCCCAGGACAAAAAAAAAAATCTCCCTGGCTAAAGCAGGGAGATTGTCAGAGACATATAGGACAACTGACAAGTGACAACTGAAGGCTCCAGGAGGAGCAGATGGACTGGGATCCTCACTGCCCTGCAGAAGGAGGTCCACACAAACGAAAGCTTGTAGGAGAGAGTGAGACCTCTGGAAGTGCTTCTCTCAGGGACTACTTTGGGGAACAAAATGACAAGAGCTTCTTTGAGAAACTCAAGAGTTCATGTGGACTTTGTGGTACCAGAGGGCACTATTCAGGCTGCGTGGGAGAAAGGAACCGTTGGTCTTTGCTGGGTGAGGACAGCGACTCCTGAAACATTGACCTGCCAGGCGAGATGTTCCTGCTGGGACAAAAGTGGCCTGAATGTCCTACATAACCAACCGCTTTTCAGCACTGGCCTCTTGCAGAGGAAGTAAGTTTAGTTTCCAGCACACAGAGGGCAGCTCACAACTGAATGTAACTCCAATTCCAGGGGAACATCCTTCTGGTCTCCATGGGTAGACAGACACACACACACACACACACACACACACACACACACACACACACACA
>NW_021604615.1:12923212-12940704 GCF_004785775.1 Grammomys surdaster | reverse complement strand
ACACACACACACACACACACACACACACACACACACACACACACACAGTACAATGAACTGCTTCCTGTAGCCAGACTCAAAGAAAGCTGAAACCTTTATGTTATCATTTGCAATATATTCATATAAAATTTAATTTTACAATTCCTATTTCGGTCACATCTTCTTAGACTGCAAGGTATGTATTGCAGAATGATGCTATGGAAAGAAAAGACAAACTTGTTTATAGCATGGTTATTCACTGGCAAAGGAAAAGGTGAGATTGTGTCCTGAAGAGAAAAGTACTAGCCACAGTCCCAGTCTCTGGCCCACATACTCAAACAGTATCAACAGAAAGCCCAGAATGAATCCCACCAGGGAATAGGCAATGTGTACACAGTCAGCACCGCTTTCGACCTTAGCAGAAGTGCTTTTTGAAGTTTCTAAAGGAGCAGTTCCAGAGAGTCCAGAGGGAGGAAGGAGAGAAGGAGAGGTATGGAAGGAGGAAACATGACAGTGGAAAACTGTAGTTGATTTTGTTTCCGTAAGATCAAAGGTAGGTCAAACCAAACGGATGTACTCGTTTTACTAGTGAGAAAGAGTAACATCTCAAAATAAGACACTGTAAAATTGTTTGGGTTTATGTATTGACTTTCAGATAAATAGTAAAGCTACTTTTCCTTCAAAATGAGTGAACTGCCCAAGTGGTGGGGAATACCTTTAATCTCAGCACTTGGGAGGGAGAAGCAGGTAGATCTCTGTGAGTTTGAGGCCAGCTACAAGATCAAGTTCCAGGACAGCCAGTGTTGCATATAGAAACCCTGTCTTGAAAAATAAAACAGGAGGAAGAGGAAGAGGAGGAGGGGGAAGAGGAAGAAAGAGGAGGAAGAGGAAGGAGAAGAAGAAAATGAAGAGGAAGAAAAAGGAGAAGAAGGAAAAAATGAAGGAAAGAAAGAAAAACTGGGTAAATTGAGGAAATAATTCACGTATTTTCAAATACTTCTATTTTCAAATACAAGTATTTTCAAATACTTCAAATTCTTGTTTAGTCCTGATATAAATCTGCATACATGAGCACTGTCAGATTCATAAAACACTGACTAGGAGAAGTGAAATGGGTAAATAAATCAACCCTTTTGGGGCAAAGGACAAAGGCTGCAAAAACCACCACCACCACCACCACCACCACCACCACCACCACCACCAAAAACCCAAAACAGAAATAAACCCCCTCAAAAGTCTTGAAATCACTCTGTGGGATGTTCCATACGCAGACCCCTGGCAGCTCTGTCATTGACTGTCTTCTGGAGTCTAGAGAAAGGGCTGACACATGAGCTGCATTCCAATGTGTGTGGTATCTTTGGCAGTGCAGTCTTGGATGTAGCCAAAGCTCTTTCCTGTTTTATACCCTTAGGCTAGTGCAGCCGTCCTTTTTGACCAGAGAAACTTCTTTTGGGGATGTGAGAGTTAACATAGACAGGCCAAAATGCTGAGAACCAATGGCTGTCGAACACTCATCCCTAAGCGTGGCGTCTATGACAATGCCTCCAAGACCCAGGGACATTATGGAAAGGGGGTTGGAAAAACAGTAAGATCTGGAGGACAGAAGGAGACTTGTGACATGCTGTTCTCTGGGTACACCATGGCCAGTGCAGTCATGAGAACACAGCAGCTGTGGCTAGCTGCTAAAGTCCTGCCCAAAAACACAAGACATGAAGCAGGGGAGGACTGGATGGGAGGAAGGGTCTGTAGGAGTGAGAGAGGGATGTGAGAGGGTAGCAGGTACATATGTTCATAGCACACTACACATACTGATGCTACCAAAACTTAAACTGGAAAGTTACCAAAGGAATAATTTTATAGTATATCCAAGCAAGCTATACAAACTGTTTTCAAAATGTCACGAGAGGGGCCACATATGTGGCTCAAAGATCTCAAGTACTTGCTGCTCTTACAGGGCACCCAAAATTTGGCTCATAGCAACCACATGGTGGCTGTCAACCCACATATGACTTCAGTTCCAGGGAATTCTTGCTTCCAAGGGCACTATAAATACTATACACAGTGCACATACATACACACAGGTAAAATACATATATATAATATTAAAGTACATAAATCTTATTGACAAAGTACAGTGGGCTGGAGAACTACCTTAGGGGTGAGGAGCACTGGATGCTCTTCCAGAGGACCCATGTTTGGGAAGTTCGTAACTGCCTATTAAGTCCTGCTCCAGCATGCCTGGCTCCCTTTGACCTCATTGGGAACTAATCCAAGTGTGCACACGCACAAACTTACTTAATTAAAAAAAAGTTTACTGGAGGAAGTGGAACCACTCAAGAAAAATACAAAAAAATGAGAAAAAAAAAGAATTCTAATAACACTGAAACAGACTTTAGTTATTCAATATAAAACAGAATCAAGAAGCAAACAGATTCTAAAATGAAAAACAGGGTAATTCCACAGAAAAATAAAACACTATAATTTATAATAACATGCTTGTTGAAAATTTGAGGCTAAAGATAAGTCCCTCATCCCAAATTGCTCTAATCTGACAGTCAACAGACATGAGATTTTCTTGGACCGACATCGACAGATAAACTAAATCTCTGCTCATATCCAAAAGCCACAAAGGCATGCCAAAAATCTATTTGCAATGCCTCTTATTTAGTTTAACTGAGATAATGCCTCATTGATTTGTAATTGGCAGCTTTTATATGTCATTCTCTATTTAACACTTTTCTTAAAAAGAAACCAACCTAAATTACCCAGTATTAATAACTAATAGATAATAGTCCCAAATACCTACAGAATAATTCTATTTAAAGGGGTCAAAAGAATTAAGGAAAGACAAAGGAATAAAAACCCCAGGATAGAGAGGATGTCTTTATCTTGCCAGGGAGGCAGTGCAGACCTGCTTAGGTAAGCGACAGTCTCAAGTGAGGACTATGCTCCTGGGCAGATGGACAGGCTGTGTGTGTGTTCCTAACTGGAGCCGACCACCCTTAGGTGCACAGCTCTCCCACGATTATGCGAACAGCATCAGGTCTACTGGCTGTGCCTTCTCTGACAACATGACAGTCAGCTCCTCACTGAAGCAGGCCTGCCTTTAGGCACATGTCCATCTGATTTTCTGTGGAGACCGAGTGAGGCTTACAGGCCTTGCCGCCTACTCTTGCCAATGCTTTCCTTTCCTTAATTCACTCTTGGCTTCGGGCTCCAGCTGCGGATGTTCCAGGGGACATGGCCAACCCCTTCTTCCCAGGGGTATCTTCCTTGAGAGAACACTAGTCCCAGAAACTTCCCAGTAAGACTTCCCTCACATTATATGGGACAGAAGTGAGTCACCAACTAAGAACTAGTAAGAACAACATGAACGCGGTTAGCTTCGCTGAGTCACTGGGGGACACAGTGGACACAGTGTGGGGCACTTTGGCAGGCTCATCACCAGAGTGGTGCTGACTTTCTGGAGGGCAAGTGTGCCCTGAGGAGGTACAGGGCTGAGGGGAAACTCGCAGAAGTTTCTTTACTCCCAGGGGAAACTTCAGATTGGTGGATTTGAGATTTCTAAGCAGATTACTAGGGCTAACTATCATTTGGCTAACATCCCCCAAATAGTATATTTAATAAACTAGGCCTTAGATACCAGCCGCTACATGTACAGGGTGGTCACGCTTCACTGGCATCTTGGCTAGACTTAGAATCACCATGGAAATGTAATGTTAGGTGTACTACTGAAGAAATCTCCAGAAAGGTTTAACTAAGGATGAGTAGCGCCATCCCTTGGGCGGGGGCCCTGGACTGAATAAGGAGGAGAAGCTGAGCTGAGGACAGCGTTCACCTGCCTCCTGACTGCAGTCCTCTGTCGTCACGGAGTCCCACCAGGATGCAGTACAAACCACCATACATCCTTCCTTCCTTAAGTTGCTTTCTAAGGCGTTTTGTCATGGTGACCAGAAGTAACTAATATAGCATTTAGATGGGATCTGCAGACTCAGCCTTGCTCGGGGGCTTGAAGGCTTCCCAGCTATCTTACGAGACATATGGGAGCATCTCTTCTCTCTGCTGCACAGCCCGAGATTCTCAGTACGGAGGACACTCTCACGCTGGCCTCCACAGATGTGGTCCACAAGCCACGGAGGTCTAGGAGAATCTCTACAGCAGGCCCTTAACGTCTACCATCTCTAGTCCAAACACATTCTTGCTGCAGTTCTGAGAAGGGACTCATGTAGCTCAGGCTAACCCCGTTCACACTGCTCTTCTCATTACTCTTAGTCTGGTAGAGAGTCACGTCTATGAACTCCATACACAGCAGGGGAGGAGCTTCTACTGATCCTCCTGGCTCCACCCTCTCGAATGTTGGGATTACAGCCACGGGCACCTTCACAGCGGTGACTTCTGAGCTGCACATGTCAGTGTCTCTGAAACTCTTTGAAGATTTGTATTAAATGTTTTCTGTAGAAATATTTTCTGTCATACATAAGAAGAAAAAAAAACATGCTCGTGGGAGTGGACGGCGACCGTGGGCATCAACATGCTGCTGGTTTCTAAATGGCTTCACAAAGCCGCATGTGCTGATGAGTCCCACACCTGCCGTGACGAGGGCAGCCCACCTCGGCCAGCCCTGGCTTTGGATTGCCAGGAAGGTTTTATCACAATAAGCAAGATCACCAGACACCTGTGTTATAAATCAAAGCTCAGTGTCTGCTAGCCCATCTGTCTGGTGACGGGCTCTCAAAGGATCCACCCTTAGACTGGCCCTATCTCAGTGCACCCAGCAGGAATAAACAACAGGAAACTGTTTACGGGGACATTTACAAAGTGTGTCATCTTAGAGGAAGTGTGACAGTTCCCCGACTCGATTAATAACAAATACCAAAGTTGAGTTTTCAAGAAGAAAAACAAATAGCAACTGTCATTTGGGTGAATCACTGCTATTTAAACTCAAACCTGACGTTCAAGATCAAAGCTTCTATCATACCTTCTAAAAGCACAGCCAAATTCCTGGAATTACTGCAAACTGGAAAATCATATTCATAAAATGTTACTGACTCAATCATAGCAATAAGACACAGATCTGGAGGAGAGAGCAAGACTTAAGCAAGGAGTCAACTCCAGTGATGTACTGCAGCCTGCTACCTCGAGGAGAGACTCCAGTGATGTACTGCAGCATGCTACCTCGAGGAGAGACTCCAGTGATGTACTGCAGCCCGCTACCTTGAGGAGAGACTCCACTTCTCACTGATGCAAAACCACCTGCCTAGGAGGGGAACAGCTACGAAAAACCAAACACATGCTATATGGCAATAATTCTTGTGGAGAGTGGGGTGGGGGCGCAGAGCACACAAAAGGACGGAAATCACGTTGAGGTAAAGAAGGGGTTGGGGGGGAGAAAGGCTCCAGTCGTTATGAGCACTGGCTGTTCTTCCAGAGGTCCCACATTCGATTCCCAGTACCCATATGGCAGCTCAAAACAATCTACAACTCCAGTCTGAAGAGATCTGAGGCCCATTTAGCCTTTGTGTGTACTGCATAGTATGGTACACAGACATACATGCAGGTAAAACATCTACACACGAAGTAAAACAAAGGAAACTGTAAAAGGGAAGGCTTAGGAGATGGCTCAGTGGGAACAGCCCTGTGTAAGTGTGAGAACTGAAGTTCAGAGCTACAAACCTACTGGATGGATGTGGTAGCCAACCTGTAAGCCCAGTGCTTGGAGGGTGGACACAGAGCATCCCTACAGGAAGCCCAGCCATATTGGCAAGCTCTGGATTCAACTGAGACACCTGAGTTAATGAATAACAGGAAAGACAATCGGGGGAGACTCCCAGGGCCAGCCTCAGGCCTCCACATGCGTGCATACTCACACATGTGTACATGCACACACTCACAAACTAATGATGACGATGATACACAAAGCCTCCTAAAACTGCAAGCAAATGTAAGCATTCTATCTCATATATGGTTTCCCTTAAAAGAATGAAAACCTTGTTAAAATGGGTGCGGTGTATTTGCTTGTTCACTCCCCGAGGCTTTACATCTATGAAAGCCATCTGTAAACCCTCTGTGCTCTGACCCACAACTTGTCTTCCTGTGGAACAACTGGGATTGGCAGGCATAGCCCCAAAATGAGATTTTTAAAAAACTCAGCCACTGACCAAGAACTATGCAGTTGATGATTCCGGTTAAGTTTTTTGTTGAGGATAATAATCTTTCAAATAACAAGCCCAGAAGTAACAGAGCAAATGAAAAAACCCTGGAGGAACAGAGTTCATGTACTTTTCCGGGAGTTCAAGCATGAAGCCCACATTTAGTTTCCTCAAATTCTATACTTGGTCAGTTTGCTTGAGTGTTTTATATTCCTCTCTCCCTGGAAAGATGTATAATGTTATCACTGCCTATACCCTACATACTATAAACTAAGAAAGGAGAGGCGATAAACTGTTTAACCAAGTCCTCAAGGTAAAATGACGGCAAATAAACATACGAATATCTAGAACTATCAATCTATAAAAAGAGCTGATTTCAGACTCATTGGTAAAGTGACTTTTCCCATTGAAAGTGGGTGTCAAACCAAGAACATTCTATTGGAAGCTATAATCTTGAGATTATAAACTCTATCAGATTTTATTTGTTTACTCCTAAAGAGAAACTGAAGTAACATCACGGTCTCAGTCAGGGTGCCTACTGCTACGATAAACACCACAACCAAAAGCAACTTGAGAAGAAAGGGTTTATTCCACCTTACTGCTTCTCGGTCCATCACTGAGGGAAGTCGAGGCAGGAACCTGGAGGCAGGAGCTGATGCAGGGGCCATAGAGGGGTCCTGCTTACTGGCTTGCTCCTCATGGTTTGCTCAGCCTGCTTTCTCATACAACTCAGGACCACCTGCCCACAGACAGCAATGTCCCTGTTGATGCCCGTTCCCAGTTCAATCACTGATTTAGAAAATGCATTAAAGACTTGCGTACAGGCCATCTGATGGAGGCATTTTCTTGGTTGAGGTTCCTCTTCCCAGATAGCCATAGCTCGTGTCAAGTTAACAACAGCAGCAGCAGCAGCAGCAGCAGCAGCAGCAGCAGCAGCAGCAGCAACAACAAACAAAAAAATCCCCAAAGAACCAACGAACCAAATAAAAAAAAACAACACAAAAACTAAAACAACCTGAAAAATGAATTTGATGTTTAATATATTTTTTCTGAACAACTGTTTTAGAAAATTTTTCTTTTGACTTAACTTTTCCTTACTCTTTTACAAAGAGATGCATATCGGGAACTGGGGAGACGCTGGGGGTGAAGTGCTTTCAGTGTAGGCAGGGTGCCCAGAGTTTAAATCTCTAGCATCCCTGGAAGAGGTCAGTTTAGGAGGAGGGGCGAGGAGAGATGGAGAGCAATGCATCCCTGAACCTTGATGGGCAGGAGTCCAGCTAGTCACCAGGTTCCAGGCTCTGTTCCTGCCTCAAGAAATAAAGTGGGAAGGAATATTGGCTTACATGTGCACAAGTACACAAACATTTACATCCCACAACCAACTAACCATCAATAGAAGGATATGAATATGTATGTATGCATGTATGAGTGTGTAGTCTTAAAACACACCGTTTTAAGTCTTCTTTCTTAAAAGGACCATAAAAATTAACCCATCCGATTTAGTTAAGATTTCCATTGCTGTGAAGAGACACCATGACCAAGGCAACTCTTTTAAAGGACAACATTTAGCTGGGGCTGGCTTACAAGTTCAGAGGTTCAGTCCATTATCATGACAAGGAACATGGCAGTGTGCAAGCGGACATGGTGCTGGAGAAGGAGCTGAGATTCCACCTCTTGTTGTGAAGGCAGCTAAGAGAAGACTGGCTTCCGAGAGCTCAAGGCCCACCACAGTGACACACTTCCTCCAACAAGGCACCTCCTCCAGCAAGGCTACACCTCCTAATAGTGCCACTCCCTGGGCCAAGCATATTCAAACCACCACAGTGTAGTTTCCAACAGTGGTAGACTGAGTCCTGTGGATTGACCAACAAACTGGAATCAGCCAGAAAAGTTTACAAGATACAAACAGGCAAGCAGTATCTGTGGCGACACCACCCAGGCAAGCAGCTGGGAGACCCAAAACGTGACACAGCATCCGAGGCTCACAGGTAGAACAGTCAGACAGAGGCCCGGCTCTCAACCATCCCACCTCCTGACTGGACGCCAAACCAACACGTTACTAGCTGTAGACTATGGGACTGAAACCCATGACAGAGTGCAGAGAATAAACAAGGAAAGCAGGGAAAGCAGAGGAGTCAGGGACAGACTTCAAAATGAGCATGCGTGACACAGAATCAAAAATGATATAATAAATTCAAATAATAAATACTACAAGGGCCTAAAAGAACAATGAACAGGTGACAGACTTGAGTGTGTTGATTTAGCATCACAGCGGATGTATACAGAGAGAGAAAAAGGGGAGATGGAAACAAAATTCATTAGAAAAGATAAGAAAAGATACAAGAGAAGTCAGGATTGGCTGCATATGTCTTTAATGCCAGCATGGGGGGGGGGGGGGGTCGGGGGGAATCTCTGAATTCGAAGCCAGCCTGGCCTACAAAGCAAGTTCTAGGCCAGCCAGGGATGAGTGAAATCCTGTCTACAAAAAGAAACTAGAGGAAAGAAGCATCACAGACATTCACCCCAGAGGCGATGGATGGATGACACACGCTTCTGTAGTGCTGGCAATAGAGTTGAGAAAACAGGCAGAAGCAGCAAGGGCTCATAACTTCCCATATAAAATCAAAGATCAAGCAAAGGCCCATGGCCATCAAGAAGGCTCACAGCGAACACAGCACTCTGGTGGTGCAACTGTCACAGGGAATCTCATCTTCTCTGATGCAAAGATTTCAGTCTTCTCGTGGGGTGGGGGGTAGGACTGTCCTCTATCCCCAGGGCCACACTTGCCAGTCTCTGACTCCCTGAATCTCATTTTATATGGAATTCAGCATCATCTACTATGACTGGCCTGCTCTGCGGGGCTCCTGGGATGGGACATTACCTACCCTTGCCTCTTTAATTAGAGTGAAAGCTCACTAGGACCCAGAGAAACAATGGAGTTACAAGCTCTGTTCATTCCCACAGCCACAGCTCTACAGCAGCTCTAACTTGAAAACACTACCCTGACCACCAGGTCTGTCAATCTCATACGGACATGGAACACAATAATTAGCAGACAAATCCCCTTTTCAACATTAGAATTCAGTCACAAGATTTTCATTATTTCCCCCCAGCACTGGAGATCAGACCCAGGGCCTTGCCCATCCCAGGCAAGCCTGCCACTGAGCTACAGCACTGGAGATCAGACCCAGGGCCTTGCAAGAGCCTAGCAGGCTGACTGCTGAACTACATCTCTGTTTCAATCAGAAGGTTTTAAAAAGAAAACAAGAACAAGTTCTGTGCTTGATAAAATAGAATCCTTTAATGTGCACTGTGCATAAAACCAGGGGCCCTGTCAAAGTCTCAAATTTCAGTTGAACATAGATTATCTTAAGATCTATTAAGGATCAAAACCAAGCAGGTAAAATCCTCCGTTTCCATAGGGAGAAAAGGAGGGAAGGACAGATACTGGCCTAATCTGGAAATGAAGTTCACTTGAGAAGGCGGTACTTACTTCACTAATGTAATTCTATAATCCTACGATCAACTTTCAGATCAGCAAACTGCACCGTGTGTTTTTTGTTGACTCATAACAATACCAGAGGCCACACAAACTCCTGTCCCCACCTTACATAAAAGATCCACACGCTGGGAAGCTGTACTTTACAATCTAAATTGAGTATCAAGAAATTCCTACTGTTCTTCTTCAAACTCACTAAGTGTCAAGAGCATGCTCTCTGACCTCTCCACACCTCTGCCTTACTCAGTTCTTCCAGAGCCCTCACCGCTCAAGCTGTGGTCTCTCCACAGCTATCTTCCTGACCTGGCAGGGGTGCCCTCTATCTTCCATGCTGACTTCAAGTTCACCAGACCTGTGTAAGCTTTGTGGCTATCGCTCTTAGGGTATTAAGGCAGGCCTTGATTTATTCACAGACGACGGATACCTGGGTGCTTTGTTCTTATCGAGTGAAGCTTTTACGGATTACCACAGAACAAATACTGGCCACACTGTGCCTGAGAGCTGCAGGAGGCTTGCTCCCAGCCAGGCATGTGCTGGCAAAGTGACTCGAGGAAGCTGGGTTTGTCTAGGATTGTTATCCTGAATGACCTCAGACCTCTATGTAAGAGTCCAACTGCCCCACATTCACCTGTAAATAAATTCATAAGTAAACGCAAAGTGCGTGGAACAATTTGCTTGATTCACACAGAGTAGAGCGCTATGACTTCTGAGTATCTGAAGGTCTGAAATTACATTTTTACCCACTGACCTTTTTTTCTTTCTCACATTTCTTTGGTTTCTCTTGAGGTCTGACAAGGCCTGTGCAAGAGCTGTCTGAAGGATCGGGCCTCCCTGGTCCATTTTTAACACCTAAAAACCAAGTAGAGTGGACGTTAGTGAGAAACAACATGTAGGTTAAGCTAAACAAAAATTAAGCATCCTGTTTCTGCTTAACAGGAACAGAATACCACAGGCTCTGTCAATCAGCACCATACCTGCCGAGACCTTTTAAGAACTGGTTAGAGGGCTGGAGGGACAACTCAGTGGATAACGCACTTGCAGCACAAGTCTGAGGGCTAGACTAGCCAGGCTAGCCGTATTGCAGTGGCAGTGTTCTTTATTTTGAAATTAAATGTTAAAACTTGCAAATAAATAAAGGTATTACACACACCGAGGCATTATCCAGACCCAAACTTACTGACTACCCATAGGTGAGACATTGCTTCAAAGAGTAAGATGGAGAGCAATGCCATACCCTTGGGCCACACACCATTGCACGTGCTATAAACACAGGTGACTACATACAGATACCATATACATATATGAGTTCAAAAAAAAAAAAAAAAACCAAAACACCTGTATTTAGAGCTAGTAGGCAACTCTCTGCAATTTGCTCAATAGTCTGAGAAAATCTTCAAGGTTGGTCAGAGTGCTTTACCACATCTGGATGTTACATCATTCAAAACAATTCCTAATTATAAACTAATAATAAAATCCAGACTGTCAGAGAAGATTATTTGTTAGATGCAATCGGTTACGTCAGCTTTATGCTTAGTTCCTGTAGGGCTAGACTAGCCAGGTCTTCAGTACAAAGCTTTAGGTATTAATCTGCACATACTTGATGTTGCTCCTTGCCAGACTGTCACATGGAACCAACTTCTTGCCGCAAAGACACGTAACCAAAGAGATTTCACTGCATTTCATGTGGCTCTGTGGTATTCCAGCTGCATGGAAGGATGCATGTGTGTGTGTGTGTGAGTGTGTGTGTGTGAATGTGTGTGTGTACGTGTGAGTTGACCCTTACCACTGCAGCCTTGCATGAACTCTGTTATTACTCTCCAGTAGACAGTTTATTTCAATAATTAGTTGAGTTTTTAAAGGAGAAAATACCACGAGATATACATGAACACACTTGTGATCTTGGAGTGCAGCAGTCAAGGAAGGTGATGTCAGCTAAACTCCATATCCCACCTATATGCTGGTTCAGGAACAGGCAAAGAAAACACGAGGCCACCGCTTCAGACGACCCGATGCACATGCTAGACACGCAGATAAACATGCTCCAAGGTAAAATCATAAAACACCTCCAGAAACCAAAACGTGTACACCACGAGAAAGTCTACTTTGCTTATGGCGGGGCAGTGTGAGAAGGCCGAGAATGACCCAAGTTTGAGGAGTCGCACTTGTGAACTTCCATTCTTCAAAACAGAATTGTATCTAAATAAAAGCAGGGGCTAGCAACATGGCTCAGTGAGTGGAGGATGCTGAGTCTGATCCCAAACCCTACATGGTAGAAGGTAAAAATTAACTCCTGTGATTTGTCCTGACCTACACACACACACACACACACACACACACACACACACACACACACACATCCTTGCACAATGCACACACACAATACACACTAAATAAATGTAAAATGAATCATAAACTCAAAAACACAGAATAATAGTTAAGCATTTTCCAGAATTCAAACTAGTTGTTATTTGTACCCTGGGCCTTATAAACATTTTAAGGTCAACATTCTTTGTCTATAAATGTCTAAACTGGATCCCTTTGGAGACAAACCCACCACACACTAATCCCCTTCCCCTTCAGGCATCTTTTAAATGTCATGTCCCTCTCCCACTGAAGCCCTCAGCTAGCTTTCAGAGGACTGACTGTAGCGAGCAGGTAGAGGGTTACTGAGAGTCAGCTCTAAGAGGTACTGAACAATTTTTCACCTCACAGGTGACAGCAACATTTCCGTATTACTTCCTAACGCTGCCAACAATCTCAAAAACAAACAAACAAACAAACAGACAAACAAACAGACAAACAAACAGACAATACCTCTCAGCTCCTACCAGGCCTCGTTTTTAATCATCCTTCAGTTCTAAGGTTAGAAGTGATTTAGGGATAGAATATTCATTCATAAGGTGACATAAGGCCCAGAGTCACAGCATAAAGCAAGCACATAACTCTCAACACACCTCACATGCTCTACTATGGGATGTTGTCACATTTTCTCTAAGGTCGCCAGGCTCTGAGCTGGCCATGAGGCCAGTCAGGTCCCATCTCCCAGCACCCTCCCCTGGCTATCCTGTCTGTTCCTACAGTGCTGTCTTCCACAGGTTGTCACATCTGTGCTGCAGTGTGCACACCTCCCCACCACCTCGAACATCATGAGGTCCCGTAACACCATCCATCCCTACATTGCTAAGTCAATGTCCCTTCTCTGGACCTGTCTATGGATGGACAAATGCAACCAGCTAACAGGTACCTTCTTGGAGTGTCTTAGATGAAGCCTGGCTACCTGTCTACAGTCAGCCCAGCGAACTGCTGCTCCTCCATGTGACAGTCTGATGAATGTCTTAAAACGCTCTAACTAGGTGTCTTGATAAGGATTTATCTCCTGTTCCAGAGACTTTGAAGATATTGATCCCAACTAGACACTGATAATTGGCTTCTGGTGAGCCTTCCCCTCCCCCGTACAATCCCCACCTGCCTTGGCTTGTGGACAGGAGTCTTCTTGCTCCCAGTTCATACAGGCAAGGAGACTGGAAGAATTCCTGGCGTTTCTTATCATCCTTATGAAACACCAGTTACATCATAAGGGCCTCAGCCTTGAGATCTCATCTGAATGTAATCTTCTTCCAAAGGCTCAACTTCCAAATACTCTCATCTAGGGTCCAGGCTTGGGCTTGGGGGTTGGGGTGGGGTGGACCTAGTGTTCTGTCCACACATAAATTCTAGATGCCTCTTTCTTTACATTGTAGCCTCATTGTATACACATGCTACTTTTCATAAAATAATCAAATACAAACTGAAAAGAAGAAAAACAATCTGGCAGAAGGGTGCTGTGGAACAGAGTAGAATTCCAGCACCTGAGAGGCTGACATAGGAAGGCTGCTCCAAGGTCAGGCTAGGCTGCAGAGCAAGACTATGTCTCCAGAAACAGAAGCACACAGGGAAGAATCCCAGCTACAACATTCTTACAATGATATAAAACTGGATCCCGAAAAGACCGAGTGTGAGCAGGGACAGACACACGACCACAGGATCCTAAACTTGCAATCTTCCCACACAACCATTATCAGCATATCCCACTGGTTCTGTGAAAAGGCCTGCCTGTCACAGCCTCATTGTTCTGATAAGCCCAGAGCTGCCACAGGCAGTGACCCCCCAGCCTCCCATGATCAGCACAGGCAGTTCCTGTCACTCCCGCCACAGACTAACACGCTAGGATTAAACACTTGGCATGACTATTTCTTGGTTAGAGAATAACGTCAGGACAGATTCACACGACGTTTCGGCCCCATCAAAACACAGGTGTCATCCACTCCTATGCTAACAGTCACCACATCTGGGAGACAGTTCACAAGCCCGCATCGAAATGCCTTCTTAACTGCCAGTACAGATGAAGCAAATGAGCTGTAACTGATGTCATCACGTTGTCAGAAAGCTTCCCGTTGGGTAGCAATGGATTCAAGAATGGGTTGGCAGGAATGTTACGAAACACTCCCCAACCATGCATGAACAGGGCATGAATATCCGGTATTAGCCAACACTTGTATCCCTTAAGATGATGCCCAGATCTTGACCCCTAGATGACATATGAGATAGAGATAGGTAGTCTGAGGCACACAGTAACTTTTATAGAGGCTTGCCCCAAATAGGACGCTAAGTTAAGGGACACTGACTACTTGAAAGGCCCCCATTTTGCTGGACAACAAATGTTTATGCATCAGAAATTTGTCTTTTGTAAGATCTGGTAGCCGGACCTGCTGGAAGGATAGTGGTCCATCATCAATCCCCAACAGCTGCTAACTGTGTAAAAGAATGCAATAGTTGGTGTGCAGATAAATGAAGACACATGTATAAAATGCTGACTTCAAATTCCACCACACACTGCACAGGATAAAATCTGCATTGAATCAGTGGCCAGATGTGGGGTATAGTATAGAAAGTACTAACTCAGCTGGTATTCAAACGAGACACATGGAGGTCCTGCATTGTAGGGTTAAGTGAGGGTCCCCAGTCTGCTCTGCCACAGGACTCAGGCCACTCAGGGAAGCAGGAAGCGCGGGAAGTTTGACTGCACTTACCCTATGCTGACACCAGGCTATGGGAAGCCTCGGGACATCACCCTGGGAGTAGAGAGCACAGTCTGCGGTCCTGGGGACCACTGGAGCTGGCTCAGGGGTCCCCAGGACTGCCGAGAGGTTGGGGCCATCTGGTTCTCAGGCTCTTGGGCACCCAGGAGCCGCTAGGAGCCTTGGAAGAGCTGAGAACAGAAAGGGAGAGGGGAACTCTGGCTGTGTCCTGCAGGGATGAGTCCTTGGCCTATTCATGGGCTACTGGTCCGGCTTGGTGGGCTAAGAGGGCCTCTGCTGGAGATTAGATGGCTGCTCTGTAGGCAATGGATTTGGATGAAAAGAGGCAGTTGTGGTTTTAAAGCTTTTATTGTCACGCAGAAAGTACCCTGCTTTCTCAGAGTCAGCCTGAGGTTAAATACCTTTTGCAGGGAGGAGTGTCTGGGAAGTAAAGCTTAACTGGCTAAGCCCTTCAGGCCTTTAGGTACCTCGTTAAAATGGAGATCTGTCTTGAGGCTATGTGACCTGAGGTCCTCTACCTGTGGAGGAGCTTGGAGCCCTTACCTGAGTGATGGCCACAAATTTATGGAGGGCTGAGGCCTTGGAGCCTAGTGTCCGGGAACCAGGCAAAACACCGGCTGTCCCTCAGGTCACGGGTTTCCAACCTTAGTTCAACCAGAAAACAGGCTGCCTTTAGTGGTCCTACACTGCATCAGCATCACTAGTGAAAGGCAAGTAGGAACTCTATCATACGCCAAGGTACTCAGGACATCTGGTAGACTTTATCTACTGGGTGATTCAGACTGACTACATGTAGGAGCAGAGGCAGAAGAATGTCATCTCAATATTCACCGAGCTGCTTTTCATACTTCCTGTCTTGCACCATTGAAAGATAAATGAAGCTTGCTGTGTTGCCACATATCCATAGTCACAGCAGTGCAGATGCTGAGAAAGAAAGATTACTAACTGGAGGCCAAATGTGCTACACAGTAAGATCTTGCTTCCAAAATGAATACATTTAAACAGAAAACAAGACCTCCATACCCATACAACTTGGGTACAGACCTTTCTTTTTGAATGTTGACTACATACAGTTCCTACAACATTTCTCAGACCTAATGAAAGAACAAAGCTATATCCTAACTGCAAGATCTCTCTTCTTGCACGAGCCAAGAGCTTCCACCTATCTTCCCACCACAGAGTCACACATGTACAAGCTAAGGACCTGCTGGGAGGCACTTGTGGTAAGGGAACCTATAATTACATTAACACTTCTTTAGGACCCAACAGGTTTGAAAAACGTTTCCTTGGGGTCAGACTTGGACAAGACCATTTTTTTGTGAAAAGGCACCCAAGAGTGAGGTGCATAACACCTCACACCTTAACTTTAAGGAATTACTTGCAATCAGGTCAGGTGAGGGGAAACTCCCCCACTGGAGTTCCAGTTAAGTTATGGGGTCACTCATTGTCTCCCCACCCAAGAAATCTGCTCAAGAGCAGACACGCATTCCAAGACTGTACTCAATTCAGTGTTTCATCAATAAAAGTTCTGCAAGAATGTCTTTTCTCTAATTATCTGTATTTTATAATGATACTTCTCTATATCTGTATCCTTTTGACCCATTACAGAAAATGCCACTGATCCTCAACATAGATTATACTAAAAGAAACAAGCATCTACTGTGGACAGGATGTCTGACATATTGTTACGAGTTTTTAAAAGGCCATGTAAGGCAACGGGGTAAGATGGTTCTATGTAAGCGCGAGAATCCCCTTACATACATTTTGTTTGCATGTTTATATACGCATAGTTATCTGGTAGGGAACAGTGTTGACAGTAATTGCTTCTAGCAAACACACTGAGCCACAGTTTGTTCTTCAGAGTATCCATGGTTACGGTGAAAACAAATCAGATTTGGTTACTCCAGCTCAGAGTCTCCAGCAGCTTCTCATCACACTACAAAACAAACTGGAATGCCCTGTCTTGCCGGGGAGGGAAGGTCCCAAGGATCTGACTGCTGCCACACTTGTGGTCACTGTCCCCACCTCGCAGGCTCAATGGCTTGATGCTGCACTGGCCTCCTCCTTCCTGCAGGATGTTCGGTCATTTGTACTTACCTCCAGTAGACACAATCACACTCTCACCTGGCCTACCTAGAGTCAATAAAGCCTCCTCAGAGGAGCCATCTGGGTACCTGGAGGAACCACCTACACTCTCGAGCATTTCTGTTTTACTAATTACTCACTGTGGAGTCCAAAGGAAGCTTCAATTCCCCAAACTCCAAAAGGCAGTCTATATATCAGGAAATGAGCCCCACCTGCACTAAAAGAGGATTTCTGGGGTTTGGGTAAAAGCCAGCATTCCTCAGGAACTTGTGACACTGGTTTCATCTGCCAAAAGGAGTCTTTTCCTTTACCTCTGGCAGAAGGGATTTATGGCTCCTCTGACATAAACCTGTGGCTGCATACCAAAGCCCATGCTGTCACCGGGCTCCCTCAGTGTCACCTGATAGACATAGTCCCCACTAGCACCACAGCCCTTCACCCTTTCACAGACGTCACTTTTTCCAGATACCATTTGTTCTCTTTATAACCGAGCTTTTCCTCCTCCTCCTCCTCCTCAGCTAGTCTCACTACTCTCTCTGACTCTCTTTTTACATTCTCTCTGCCTAGTCTCTCACAGTATTATCCCTCACTTCTACTCTCCTTCTTCCCCAGCCCTGGCCATGTCCAGTCTATGTCTGTCTCTCTCTCTCTCTCTCTCTCTCTCTCTCTCTCTCTCTCTCTCTCTCTCTCTCTCTCTCTCTC
>NW_021604615.1:12879870-12923202 GCF_004785775.1 Grammomys surdaster | reverse complement strand
CTCTCTCTCTCTCTCTCTCTCTCTCTCTCTCTCTCTCTCTCTCTCTCCTCTTTGGCTGTTCTCTCTCACACCTACAAGAAAAATCTTAACCTAGTCCATGGATGGGTCGTGTCTGCACCCCCTGAAATATACTCACTAGCTGATACATGTCCTATCTGGCTTTACCATCTGTTTTCTTCAAGGAATTTAGAGCCTGTTGGGGATAGAGGTGCATACTGTTTCCTTCTTGGCTCTCCTCTTACTAGACGCAAACTAGAGGTGTAACAGGTCTACCACTAACCTTTAATAGGAATAAGTCAAGAATTAACACAGGCAGAAAGTGAGAAATTGAGATGGGAAAGTTTATTCTTTTTAATAAAGGAGACTTCTTGTTTATTGTTCATAAAATTATAATGTAAAGTTAATGATTATACCCCACTGTTTCAGTCTCAGTTACTGACCTCGGTAGATTTCTTCAGAAACCTCACTGCAAACTATCTTAGAGTCAGCAAATCCAAGTGGGGTGCAAGCAGCACTGAACAGTCTTTCCATTCAATGAGAGGTATCGGGAGGGTCTGTCTAGCTGATGCTCAGAGCAGCCTTCCTGGCTCCAACTGGGGCAAAAATGGAATTTCCACTTCGGCCCAAGGATTTATGGTTGTATCTAGGGTGGATCCCCAAAGAATTGATTGGCCCAAATCCAGGCTGGGCTGATAGTGGACAACATAAAATATCCATGAGAGAATATAAAGTATATGAAAGTATAAAAGTATACTTTTATAAAGTATAAAAAGTGCTTAAGTTTAGGTTGGAGAGGTGTTTCCATGCCTTAGGAGCCCATGTTGTCTTGTGGGAGTGACATAATTTACAGAACATTTCCATAAGGGTCAAACTGAGTCACACCTGTCCCTGCCTGTGTAACAACAAGCCTGTGTAACACTTCACAATCAGCAAATCTCCCAGTGTCCTCTGAATACTGGAGTGGCACCCAATGCCCATGCCCTTCCTGCTGCTTCTGAAGCCGAATGTTCAGGACTGCAGACAGGAAGGTTGAGCCCTAGATGAAGAAATACACATCCGTCTAACAACTGCACAACTCCAATGCCAGGCTGTTTGGAACCATTTATGTCCCACTTAAATTATATTTACATATTATATAATATTCAAATGCTTTATAAAAAAGATAAAAACTCAGAACACAAGACAGGATATTCTGAACTGTCGAAGCATTGTACTTTTTCATATTTACTAGCGTCTATGTAATTTTATAGCTTGAAAGCCTATTAATCGCCACATAAAAATGCTATTATAAATATAATATAAACTATTCAAAAGCCACTTTATTTATCAGCTTAAAATCATTTAATTGATGTACTGAGCCAATTTAGGTGCGTTTATCCTCAAAGAGCTAGACCTGTGATTATTTCAGCCCAGCTCAGCTGTCCCAGAGACTGTGGCTGAAATCACCTTGAATGCAGAAATGATGAAGAGTAAGTTTGCTCACATTCAATATTAGCCAAACTTAAATAATGGTCAAAGGCTAAGAATTCAACTTTGATTGCAAAATTTGTTGATATTTTTGCTACCTTTGCCTAAATTCCTATAATCATATAGCTTATTATTACGTTGTTCAACAAATAAATCACTTTAATAATTATAATTAAATTACAGATAGGAATAAACAAACCTATTTGAATAGGATTGATGCAAAATAAGCAGAAATCAAAGCCACACCAAATTCTTACTTGAGGGCTGGAGAGAGATCCATAACTAAATTTTTAATTGAGCAAAATGTCTTACAAATGTTTGCTCTTATTTAACATTGCCCAAAGTAAACAGTGATGACAGATTTCAAAACGTTTTCAGTTTGTGTTAGAAAACTCATGGCTGATGCTCTCTAGAGTTCTACAGTAGAAACATGTCAGGTCCAAAGGGTAGCACCATGCCCTACACTAATCAGGGCAAGCCTACTGACTTGGCCCAAAATGGAGTCTATGCCTAACTCAACCTGGATAGATAAAAGCCAGTATTCCTCACGAACTTGTGAAATAAGTTCCCATCAGCCAAAAGCAGTCATTTTCCTTATGTGCAGCAGAAGGGACATGGGGCTCCACTGACATGTGTCTGTGGCTGCATATTAAAGCCCATGCTGCCGTCAGACTCCCTCATGACAGCACTTAGTATACAAGCCACCACCCTAGCATGCTGGCCCTTGGCACCTCAGAACCCAGCTCTCTTCAGAGCCCTCAGCCCTTGGTACTCCTGCTCGTCTCAGCTTCTCTCTCCTTCTCTGCCTCTTGCTGTCTCTCGCTCCCTTTCGGCTCTTGTTTTGCACTCTCCGCCTCTTGCTCAACTTATCTCTGGCAGATACGCCCATAGCCAGTCTGTTTCTCTGTCTCTCTTGTTGGACTCTTCCAGATGCTTCTAGATACTTTCTTATTTACGAGAAAAGCCTTCCTAATTATGAAGTGGTCATTTGGTGGTTTCTTTACTGCACTCCTCACATATAAACCCTTGCTAAATGAACCCAAATTAAAAAAAAAAAAAAAAGAGAGAGAATACATTTCTCTATCAGTTATGTCTCTGGTACAGTTACGCAAAGTGAGACAGGCATATAGGAAAGGTACCGTCAACCATTTAAAGTAAGCACTACTGTTTCTTTTAACCCACAAGGACAAAGCCTGGGAAGTATATTCATAGCAACACATTTGACCAGAAAGCTCAGGGCCTGCCACCTATTCCTCAAGAACATCACTGGAAATATCAAATGCATATTCCTTAAAATAAAAGGGGAAGGGGAAGGACTTAAATTATAAAAATTAAAGACAGATTTAAAATATGAACACAATATTACATACTGGCAGAACAAAAAAATACTTGGGAAATGAGGCTCACATACTTTCACTATATCCTGTGGCTATGTTCTCCTTTTCTTCTACAGATTTTTCTACATGACAATTCTCTCCCAAACTGACATTATAGCTGTGTGCTTCATCTTCAGGAGAGGCTGATGCAGGAGGAGTGGTACCTTCTTTGGGGGAGCCTTTTTCATCACCTGGGTCTCTGGTTTCTGTACTACTTCTTTTCAAGGGTGTGATGAGGTAAGCAGGACTACACAGGATGTCAGGGTTACAGCTTCCCTCTGGGTCTGTATCTTCCCTCAGCTGAGGGCCAGGCTGCCTGCAATGCCCTGGGCTGTCGTTAGCAGAGCTCTTTACCAAAGGCAAGCAAGTAGAAGCTGTATTCATGTCATTTTTGTCAGGTTTCTCAAGACTAGAAGTACTTTTTGAAATTAAGTCACTAATGCTGATGGATCTGTGTTTTTCACCAATGCAGGTAAAATCACACATTTCTAGCATGTTTTTTCGATCCCATTTTGAGAGTCCTCTGCAGTGGAACAGAGAAGGGCTTGCTAGTGGCTGAGCCACGGGAGGAAGTTTCTCTGAATTCCTCTCCTTGAGATTATCAGGGGAAAAATAGTCCTCATACGAAGAAGCCTCAACGTCATGAGTCCCCGTGATGAGTCCAGTTGTGGGCTGTAAGCTATGGTTGGACTTGAATAACTCTAGTGCCAGAGAAGGCTTTCTCTTGTACCCCTTCTTCAGTTTTCCTTTCGGAGATGAACCCAAGTCAGCTGCCCTTTTTCTCTTTGCTGAAGAACTCTTGGGTCCCAAGTGTACTACATGTCCTTCTATGAAAGATTCTGTAGGAGACAGACAGGGCTTCTCATCAGGCATCCCCTGAGATGCCCCAGCAGCTTGCTTTCTCTCAGAATCAGCTACCACCCCTGTAGCATCGTTCTGCAAGTTGATACTCTCCTTTGAAGGACTGTCTGGAGCTTTCTGAGGAGTTGGCTGCCTGAGGTGGTTGGGTGATGCTGAACCATAAAAACTGCTTGCCCTCAGCACAGGTGAGGAAGAGCATGTGATCCTGGCCATCTCATTGGCAGATCTTCCCAGTTTCCTTTCTTTATCTCCAAAGAGACCATCTAAAGATGAGTGAGAACCACTGGCAAAGGATTCATCTGGAGAGATCAAGAAAGAATCACCTTTAAAATGTGCAAGTGACCATAAGTACCTTGTTTTCTTTTAAGGACAGGGTCTCACTGTGGAAGCCTAGCTGGCATGGATCTCAAGAGATCTGCCTGGCCCTGCCTCCCAAATGCTGGCTTGGTTTAAAGGTATGTGCCACCATGCCTGACTAGGCTTTGGGCTTCTATAAACCATTTCCCCTGATAAATAGAACTCAGCTCCTACTACCTGTCCCCTATTCTTCTGGAAAGTCCTCATGTTTTATTTATACCTCAAATGAACCACATGGGGCTCTCAGTATTCTGACCTCTCGTGAAGTCTGACTTTTCTCAGAAGTAATGCTATGCTGTCCACCACCTCAAGTCTCCAAGCTCCCCACACCAGTCTCAGCTTTCTGACACATTTTGCTGTGTGCAAACACAACTCATCCTTCAAAACCACCTGAGTGTCAGTGTCGCCTGTGAATCTCCTGATCCTGTCAGGTTACAGTGTTAGCCCCTCCCAGGACACAGCAATATTCGTCACAGCATAAGGCTTCTGTTCTCTCATTATGCTGAGGTACTGGAGGGCAGTTGGCACTTTCTGCTCATTGGGAGCCTGTGGTCATCACTCAGACGTGGTTCTCCACTGGCACAGGGCTGCCCAGCTGAGGGCTTCCTTTTTAGAGAAAGGACACAGTCTGGAGCGAATGCTGGGATAGACAACAGGAGCTCAGCTTTAAGAAAAAAGTAGCAGAGACATCCTGTCCTTAAAGCTGTGCTCTGGGAAGGGAGGGGTGGCAGCCAGCTTGACACTGGGCCTATGCAGACGTGCTTCAAAGGCAGCAGCTAGTAATACTGAGATTTACTTTTAGCAACTGAATGCTTTAATCACTCTCCAATAAGCCTCAACACAGTGTGGCACATCATTAAGAGCATAAATTCTTAGACTACTTATGTCAGAAGCCTGGGTGTATCACTTGCAACCTCAGGATCTTGCGTAATCCACTTGACCTCCCTGTGTCCTGGTTTTCTCTTCTGTGAAATGGGAGTGGGGATGAGCCTACCTCATGGAGACTTGGGGCGTGTGTGTGATACAGTGAGACACAACAGTGCAGGGAAAAGGAAGCCAGCACTGTTATTACCATTCGCTTCCAACCTATGGGAGACAAATCTGAGCAAAGAGAAGATGAATGGGAAACAATCCCAGACCATGCAGGGCAGACTGCCAGAATACACCACACGGACAGGAAGAACACCTAGCTCAATCTCCTCATGTGGCATTTGAAGCCCCTTCGAACACAGGTGTTTAGGGGTCCAGAGACTTCATTTAGGCCCTCTCATGGACTCACGTGAGGAAAGTGTAAGGAACTCAGCACCTGAAAGCTAAATAATCTTGAAAAAAGGTCAAGGACTCCCAAACTACTTGACAAAGACTCTTCAATAATATACTTCATGGGTTAATTAAACACCAAATAACTCCTCTCTACTGCTAACTGTTCTCAGTATACGTTACACTGTATTTAGATTATATATAGTCACAACGATTTCCATAACAAAACAAACAATCAAACAAATCTCCAGGGAGGAACTAGTCGACTTCAAGCAGGGCGTCCATAACACCGTAATACCAAATCTCAAGGAGAAACCTGAGTTAGTTTGACTCAGCTACTTGAGTGTTTAGAACTAACTACATGCAATCTGAGCATGGTGGTGCATTTCTGTAATCTCAGCACTCGCGGAGACAAGAACATGGCTCTAGCTGGAGGCTACCTGTGTCTCTATGGAAGTGCCATGTTAGCCAGAGCTCCACAGTAAAAGTTTATCTCAAAAAGTACAGTGTGAGAGAACACACACACACACACACACACACACACACACACACACACACACACTTTTCAAATCATAAGTTTGTCACAAAAACAAAATACATATTACAATTTTACCTGAACTCACAGGTTGGTGAGAATTGTTCAAGGATGTTTCAAACAGAGTGACACATGGATTCTGCTGAGACTGCTCCAACATCTGGGAAGCTGAAAACATAATGACATGTCATTGAAACTGGAAGGCAGAACTGTCTACTGGACAGACAATAGCCTGTCTACCCATTCCGCTCCTGATCCCATACATACAGGAAATTACTCTTATCTTTCTTCTAAGCTTAACACAATTCGAGTATAAAAACTGCATCAGGTATATTGTAGATGTAAGACTGACAAAATGAATCCCTGTCAATCACTGCCCCACAAGCATGAACACACAATCACATGAGATGGGACTTTCAAAATCCAACTTGTATGGAGTTTAAACCAAATTCACTGAATGTTTTCGGTTTGTTTGAGAACCGAAGTTCCTAATATTTTCCTCCAAGTAAGCAGAAGTCCAGTGCTGACAAAGACATGGGGTAATGTCTGTCACAAGGTGGGGGACGGATATTACTGCATTAGAAAGTATACACAATAATGAACTGTCCCCCAAAACTCAACAGTGTTGCAGTTAAGAAACCTTCAGTTTCATAGAAAATATCTAGATCGATTTAAAAAATGAGGCTCTGGGTGCTATCTTTAAAGACTGTCCATACAAGAGACAAAAACAAACATATCCAAAGATTTTTAAACTTTATTTATTTATTTATTTATTTATTTATTTATTTTTTGTTTTTCGAGACAGGGTTTCTCTGTGTTGCCCTGGCTGTCTTGGAACTCACTCTGTAGACCAGGCTGGCCTCGAACTCAGAAATCCACCTGTCTCTGCCTCCCAAGTGCTGGGATTAAAGGCGTGCGCCACCACCGCCCAACTAAACTTTATTTTTAATTACGTGTATATATGTGTTTCTGTATATGGGTATGGGACATGAGTGTAGAGGAGATACTGGGGTCCCTTCTAGCTGTCGTCACAAGATGTGTTGAGCCACCCAACATTCTTCTTTGAACTGTTCTTAGGTCCTTTGGAAGTACAGTACTTAAACGGTGTTTAAGAGTCATTTTTAGCAGAGGCAGGCTAAATCATTTTTAAAGGATATTCAGAGGATGTTCATTGAGAAAACTTGATAAAATGACTATAAAATAAGGGCATATATACAAAGAAGGTGTGGGCAGAAAGCAGTCCTCGGATGCTGAGGTTACTCATTTTGTTTTGATGCTGGGAACTGAATCCAGGGCTTTGTGCACACTAGGCAAGCACTGAATCACATAGTCTCGGCCCTTTTACATTTACTTTTGAAGCAGTTTTGTTTGGGGCAGGTTGCTTTTGTTTTGCTTTGTTTTGATTTTTTAGGGACAGGCTCCTTTTAATAAATAAATTCAGGCTGTCCTTACAAGATGCTCCTGAACTCCCGCTCCTCCTGCCTCCACCTTTTGAATATTAGGATTTGGATTATGGGCGTGCACCACCACAGCTGGCTTTCAGCTATGATGTTTAAAATCTTGGACTTGGTTTATATACACATTGAATCATTTTGGATGTGCTCATGAGACACACTGTGTACCTGCTTCAGCTGCCATCCTCTGCTTGCTCTGAACAAAACCCTCATGGCATCTCAGTAAAAGCTATAGTCCACCTCAGTCTTATTTGTTACCATGGCTGATACTTACAGGCCTGAGATGCAGATGAGTCTAGCGTAATTTTTAAAGTAGCAAGTGAAGGAAAAGGCTTTAAAAAAAATGTATATGATGTGCCTGGGATGGTAGGTTAATCACAGCTTAAAGGTATGCAGTTAATCACAGCACTTGGGAGGCAGAGGCAGCTGGATCTCTGAGCCACACTGGCTACAAAGCAAGTTGTAGGACAGCTAGGGCTACACAGAGAAATCATGTCTCAAAACCAACAACAAACAAGAATATTCTAATGATCTAAATTAAGTAAGAAATAAACTACAACCCCACACAGAAAGCTCATCATATCATGCCAACTGTACATCCATCAGCAGAGGAGTGGACGTGGTGGGGAGGCAAGCTTTGTTCAGTCACTACATAGTTCATTATTTTACTAAAATGTGCTTATTACTACCCGAGTAATTAAAATACTCTTAAAAGAGACCTGATTAGCTTAATTTATTGTGTTTTTTTTGTAAAAAATGTTTTTTTTATTATTTATTTGTATATGTGTATCTAAATTATACATGTATGTAGGCCAGAAGAGGGCACTGGTTCTCCAGAAGCTGGAGTTATAGACAGTTATGAGTTACCCAGTGTGGGTGCTTGGAACTGAACTCCAGTCCTCGGTAAAGGTACAAAGTGCTCTTCACTTCTGAGCCATTTTTCCAGCTCCTTACAATTTTTGAAAAAGAAAAACAAAGTTAGGATACTGGGATGATGGAGGAGCTGCAAGAACGGAACTGGAGGACACTCATGTCTTCCACATGGGCCCCAATCTTACAAAGTACATTTCTTCTGGAAGAAAATACTAGAAAGGTCTCCACTGAAATTACGTACTAAAATCAGGAAGCACTCAACATATCTAGGCAAGGAGACTGGGGTGCAGCATGACCCCTTGACCCAAGTACTGCAACAAGGAAAAACGGCATCTACGGTAGAGATCAACTAACATTTCTTCTGTAATTCGCCAGCATACATCATTTTACTTTTACAATGTAACCACTTACAGGTAGGGGACAGGTTTTCCCTCTTCTCCTTCATCTCTTGCAGTCTCTTCATCATCCTCACCGGGGAGCTGTATACCAGTGATCGAGGGGACTCAAACAGGAGGACAGGAACCTCGTCATCTGAAAACAAACTTCCATGGTCACACTTTACCAGCAGTTCCTTTAAGAGCCACCCCACTCCCACTGCACTCCTGCTCCCTTCAGTCTCTCTGCCCACAGACAGTATTACTCCTACCATGAACCATGGCACAGCCAGTACAGCTAGCTGCCAGCTGACCCTTGCTGAGCTCTCAGTACAGGGCATGAATCAGTCACCAAGCTGGAGCCAGGCTCTACATGACAACAGGTGTCAGTATCCCCATTTACAGAGGTAGTCATTGAGACACAGGTAAGTTGATATCATGTACACCATGATACAATTAGCAAGAAGCCAGAAAGGCCGAGTGTGGGTTGGCTCCGAAAACTTGTTTTCTATCCAGGTTTTAGAACGAGGTCCTACTGAACACTGCTCGTCCGCCACACACACCCACATTTGAATTTAACCACAGGAAGTGAACCCAACGTGTTTTCCTACAGCATTAAAAGCAAACAAAGTCTATGATTTGCCTGTTTTAGATATGAAACAAAAAGATCTGTGTAGCTGGCATTTGCTACTTTGTGGGTTCTTCTCCCTTCCACCCTTTCAACCCCTAAGACTAGATAAGAGAGGGGAAATGGGGCAGTGTTATCTTTAGACTATGTCTTGCTGGTTAGGGATGTTGAGTTCCTTGGGGAAAGTTTGATCTTTTCAGTTCAGGCTATCTAATTTCTTCTTTGTACACAACTACTTAACAAAAGATGATCAAACAATAACCAACCACCAACCCACCCCTTCTCTAGGGGCAACATTTATCTACCCTCTCAAAAATCCCCAGAATTCCAAACATCACACAATCATAGAAACTACCCTGAAGCTGGCAAGATCACATCCCTGCTAGAGCACGAGGCAAGTCACAGTCAGCTGCTGTGGATAATCTCAAGCAGCTCTATATCCTACACCTGGGATTAAAACAAAAACATATTCCTATAATATTTCTGTGTTTTTCAAAGAAACCAAAATGTTGAAATTGTCATTACAGACCAGGCATTAGTTAAAAAGACAGAATTATATGAAATGGCTTTTCCTGTAATCCTTCCCAGATGAGAATCCCACTGACTTGAACGATGAGGACTATCTGACTGCCCTTGCCAGTGGCTCTATCTGTTACTATTCAGTCTAAGAGAGCTAGTACTTGCTGTGGTCTCCTTCCTCCCTTAAAGCTACCACAGCCTCTGTACTTACCTACAGCTGCCAGGCACATGGGACGTGGCTTACCTAGAGCTGCCTTTTGCCTTTGTAGCTCTTCCGCCATTTTCTTAAATTTCTTTTGAAGTCTTTTGTCATTTTCTGGTGTTTTATGAATAAAATCTTTGGGCTGCATACACTTGTGCTAGGCAAAAAAGTTATAAGCATTAGTAAGAGTGTACTGTTTCCTTTTATTGTTTATTTTAAAAGGTTTACTTGTTGTTATGTGGATAAATGTTGGCCTGCATTTATGCATATATATCACATGCATGCCTGGTGCCCATGGAGGCCAAAAGAGAATGTCAGATCCCCTGAAATTAGAGTTAGGGAAAGTTAAGAGGCTCCATGTAGGTGCTGGGAAAAGAAAGCAACAAGGTCTTGTGCAAGAGAAGTGATCCTGACTGCTGAGCCAACTTTCTAGTCCCTATGCTTGCCAATTGTTTTTAAAACAAGAGAGAAAGCCATTTCCATACAGTTTTGGTAACTTGAATGATATCAAAAATTAATAGAACTTCTTTTTTTTTTTAAGATTTATTTATTTATTATATGAGTACACTGTAGCTGGTCTTCAGACACACACCAGAAGAGGGCATCAAATCTCATTACAGATTGTTGTGAGCCACCATGTGGTTGCTGGGATTTGAACTCAGAACCTCTGGAAGTGCAGTCAGTGCTCTTAACCACTGAGCCATCTCTCCAGCCCTTAAAAGAACTTCTTAATGAGTCGTTTCTTATACTGTATGTGAATTGGGAATTAAGAGATGAAGTAAAAGGCTGCATGCTATCTATGTAACTGTGTTCTGAGCTGTCTCCGCATGCCGACATGCTCAGAAGTAGCAAGGCCTTGGCTCTCTGCTCTCCTCACACCAGCTTCCCTCCAACAACACAGCAACAAACACAGACATCATTATCCCAGTCACTAAAGAGAGGAATCTCCGTTCCCTTGTCTCCACTGCTGCTGCTAATCTTGACAGTGTGCTGTTTCTGGCTCTTGCAGCCTCATGTCCCAGTTTTGTTCTTGACTTACTAGTCAGGTAGGCACTTGGTCATTATCATATTCTTTCGTCAAGCACTGGGCCTCAGCATAGAGAGGCTGCACAAAGGTGAGGAGTGACAGAACAGCTTTGACAGGTGATGGGGCTCTACCAGTAGGAGCTGGGAATGTAAGTTCAGCAGGCTCACTGCTGCGGGCTGAGATGTTCCCAGTGCTGCCTGCGGACATTGGGACAGTTTGTGTAGCCTGTACATATTGTTCTGTTAGGAGGATTAGCAGTTTGTCTGGAGTACTTTTCCCATGAGATGCAGCCGACAGGTGTGTGGGAAGCAGACAACAGAGGTTCCACTCTGTGACCTTAGTGCTGGGCGTCTGTCTACCACTATACAAATGGTGACAGTCAGAAAAGGATTCAGTTGCTTTAAAATTTAAAAAAAAAAAAAAAGATTCCCAGAATGTCAAAACAGCAATGGTTCCAAATCCATACAGTGTGTTGGAGGTCACAGTGACAGAAGCAGGACAGCAGCCTCAAGCAGAGAGACTTACTCCTGCAGCACGGGGGTTAGAGAGGACTGCGGGCAAGAAGACATCTGCACAGAGCCACATAAGAACTGGAAGGGCAGCTGGTGAATGGATTTGAGGAGAGCACGATCCAGACAGAGGGGACAGATAATAGGATGGTGCGTTAAACCTCTTTACTGAGCAGACCACCATGGTGAGCCTAGGGCAGCAGGAGAGGGAGAGAGCAGAAAGTGCCCCCAAGCCCCTGAAATGATGTTTCTCAAGTCGTGTTTAAGGCTTTTAGAAGTGGTAAGTATAAGATGTAAGCAGTCACTATTTGGGGATCAGACTTGACAGAGATTAAAAGTAACACAATGGCACTGGACAGGACAGGGTGCCCTCGCACACTACTGATGGGATCACCACATTTAAGGTGATGTGCAGCGAGCCAACAATTCCACTTTTATGTCTGTGAACACAAGTAGTAAATGCATATCTTGCATGTAACACCTTTCATAAAAGCTGACTCCCTGTGAGTGTTCAGGAAAGGGCCACTCAAAACATGCAGCATAGAATTTACCTGAGCACAATCACACTATTACTTGGGGAAGAAAAGGCAGCCAGTGAACACCTCGCTCACTGTGTGCAGCAGGTACATGTGCTAACATGCAGTAGCTGAAGTGTCAGAGGGAAGAAACATCAGCGATGCCTGCCGTGCCTCAGCTTACTAACAGTCTGAAGGAAGACAGCATGTACCATCGATGTGTTTTCCCAAGTCTTTAACTTCAGCATGTCACAGTCAAGGACTGCCCGGAATCAGATGAGGAGCTCTGGACAAGCCTAGGGGGAACTGCATCATCACTGCCCCATCACCTGGCTTACTGCAGCCAGCATGATGGATATAAATCATGCACTGTCTTCTAGAAGCAGGTAGAAGCCTGCAGCTACTTCTTTTACTCTGTAGGAAGTATACAGTTCTCATCCACTGGATTCAATCTTGATTAGGTCATTAAATCTAACAGTAGTTCTTATATGAGAACCAAATGCTTTGATACCTCATAGTGCACTACACTTAAGAAATACCAGGGGGCTAGAGAGATGGCTCCACAGTTGGGAGCACCGACTGTCCTTGAGAAGGACCTGGGTTCAATTCTCAGCACCCACTTAGCGACCTACACCCATGCAACTCTAACTCCAGATCCAACGCCGTCTTCAAGCCTCATGGGCATCAGGCATGCATGTAGTGCATGGACACAGATGTAAACAAAACATACAAACACATAAACTAAAAATAGAACAGAAAATAAAAGCAACAAAACAACTAAAAGCTGCCTAGCCTTGGGGCACATTTTAACTTTTTTGTTTTGTTTTTTGTTTTTTTGTGGTTTTTTTTGTTTTTGTTTTTCGAGACAGGTATTCTCTGTGTAGCTCTGGCTGTCCTGGAACTCACTCTGTAGACCAGGCTGGCCTCTAACTCAGAAATCTTCCTGCATCTGCCTCCCAAGTGCTGGGATTATAGGCATGTGCCACCACCGCCCGGCACATTTTAACTTCTCAAGGTTAACTACAATCGTCCATTTCCTATAGATTACATCAAAGCATTCATAAACTAAAAAAAAGAAAAACAAACAAACAAAAATCAAAACCAAAAATCCTCTACAGTTAACTAGAAATTTTATGTGAGAATAGCACTGAACTCAATGGCATGCTTAATTTCTAGGAATAAAAACACAAAGGTCCATAAATTCATAATCACCCTGTCTTCAAAGAAATCACATACTTACTTTTTTTCTAATTACGTTTGGTAAATGTTCTTCAGTATTCACTGCAGGGAACAGAGACTCATCAACACGTGCTCCAGCCATCCTGCATCTGTAGAAGGTGTCAAGGTGGCCCAGTGAGTAACTGTCTTTGCTATATACACGCAACAAAGTTAACATACTTTTATAATACATGTAAAATATAAGTCAGTATACATTAGATTTTCCAAAGTCTTCTTAACATGGTCTTCTCTGTCCAATGGAGAAGCAGAAGAGAGTCAGGCATATTAGTAAATACCTGTAATCCAAGCGCTTGGGAATGAGAAAGGTGGAGACATTTCAAGTATCTCCTTAGTGATTGAGAGCGTGTTAGGCTGTTCATACAGCAAGTGTGACACACTGCGTTCAATCCTAAGCACTGCCAAAACAAAATCAGCATTCCCCACACACCTCCATTCCCTACCCTGGAGTTGCAGGGACCACCCAGCTAAAGAGAAATGGGGCAGGCTTTTGAGACACAACCAGGGGTTAGAACAAACACCCAGGCTGATGGGCTCAGGATCAACAGGCTGTGGAGACAGTGGCTGATGTGTCACATATCAGAGCAAGCCTGAAGGTGAGATTATCCATGGACATCCTGGAAGTAATTCTCCAGGAAGGAAACACCCTCCAAACTCCACAAGTGACCAAGAACATGGAAAATTTCTGCCCAGCTCAGAATTAAGTAACCACTGGCCTGTTATAAAACTACGTGGACATCATGGAAGCACACAGTAACAGAGGCAGCCAGAGTCCAGGTAAGAAGAGTATGCCCAGACAACAAGGAAAACAACTACATAGATGTGGTTACACCAGTAGCTTGTACTCAGGCTAACCCAGTGGGAAGTGTCACCATCTAGCACACGGGAACAATGACACAGAAATTTCCCAACAGCACCATTCCATCCAAAGGGCTGGGAAAACACAAGGAAGGTGTGACACCTACTGGCAAAAGGGCAGAAACTCAGTCCCAAAGGTTATGGTTTAGTTTAAGTTTTGTTTTGTTTTAAACTCTCTGGGACACTGCATACTCACAAATGCGACTTGAAAGTTTGAATTAGAACAGGCTGCTCTTCTCTCATCAGTAGTCTGCTGCTACCTGAGACATCTCAGGGAGGGGTGGGGCTCAAAACCCTTTCCTCCAGGGAAGAAATATTGACTGATATGATGACAATTCTAACAGTATTTTCACTGTCTTTGTTTTTCAATTTCCACAAGTGTCTTTTTACATTTATTTTTATCTTATGGGTACAAGTGTTTTGTCTGCATGTTTTCTGTGCACCATTTGTTTGCCTTGTATCCATAGAGACAAGAAGAGCTGTCTTGTGGGTACTGGGAATTGAGCCCAGGTCCCCTATAAGAACAGCCAGTGCTCTGAGCCATCTCTCTACCCTTCATAAATATGTCATAACGGTCTTGCTTTGATTTTGATACTGCTTGATTATAATTATTCTGTGCATAGCCCAGTCACTCCTCTCATTCTTAACTCATTTCTTCTCTTCTGCACGCCTCCTCCTTTTACTAACTGACCTGCTGTAGCTATAATCATCTATCCGACTTATCCGAAATTATCTTATTTCGGGCTCCACCTTATCTAGTCTCACTCATTACTTCCCCACTGATCTAGTTCATCCCTGTCCTTACTCAGCCTGTGTTCCTTCATCCCTACCTTAGTGTCTCTATATCTACAAGCCGATCTCAGCTCCATTACTCCTGAACAGTCAGTTACGGAAGTTACAGCAACGACTTGACTAAGTATTACAATGTTTGCAGCGAGCCTCTCTAGCAGTTGTGGCTGCTTCTATCTATCTATAGATAGTTCACTACACTCACAATCCACTAGGAAGGAATGACATCTCCACCTTCTTACAAACCAGTCCCATTTGAGCATTCAAGTGATTCAAGTGAAAACATACAAACAGTAAATCCAGGCATGGTGCTTCCCACTTAATCCCAGCACTCAAGAGGCAGAGGCAGAGTGAGTTCATACTCAGCCTGGTCTACATAGCAAGTTTCAGGCCAGCTAGAGTTACATGATGAGACCCTGTCTCAAAAGAAGAGTGGAGAAGTTTTGGAGTGTTAGAAAGAGCAATAAGAGAAGTAAATAAAAAGACTATAAACAGGAGAGGAAGAAGTCACTGTTCTTATTTTTAGAAGATACGATCTATTTATTAAGAGACCATGAAGACTCCATCACAGATGCCCTGATAAACACTGTTAGCAAAGTGACAGATACAAAATCAACATAAAAGCCAAATAAGTAACTCTCCTATATACCACCAACACACTGAGAAAGATCAGGCAGACAACCCCAGTTAGGAAAGACCATCACACAGAGTCCTGGTCTCCCTGAGGACATTCTGCTATGCTCAAAAGCATGCCTCCTGCCCCTGTGGGCTCTATCTAAGGAAAGATGGTGTGGAAGAGGATGTCACAGACACCCAAACAATAGATTTCAGGGGCAAGAAAGTAACCAAGGGACCATTAAAGGTTCACAGTAACAATGCAGGCACAGCAGGACTGAAGACTTATCTGAGCAATGTTTAGGGAATAAAGGTTTTGACATCTGGGTTAAATGACAGCAAGTGTACGATTTTCTCTTGGTCTCCCAGATCCCAATAAAATAAATGAGACATAAACCAACAAAAACAAGTGCCTGCAGAACTGGAAAGTAAACAAACAAACAAAAAAAATGGAAGCCCAGGCCTAGCAGAAGCGCAGAAGTCAAGGACTCCAGGTCCTCCACAGCCTGGGGAGTGGGGAACACAAGACAGAGGAGCAGGGGAACAGACTGGACATGGGTGCTTAGAAGCAGCACTCTCCTAACACCAGGGTGAAATTCTTAGGTCCATGTGAGATAACTGATAGCACAGCAGGAAGGGAAAAGCTCTATGTGACAGGAACTGTATTCATGGTGGACTCAAAATCCAACTACCCACTTCCTATCAGGATTGTACACGCCACTGGCTTGTATGATGGTCTAAAGAGAAAGACCATTATGAGCCAAGGATGCACATATGCTGTCTGTGGGAGCAGGGTACCCTGAGGGGGACTGGTTAAAAACAAATTCCCTGTGGCTGGAGAGATGGTTTGGTGTTAGTGTATTGCTGCTTCTGCAGAGGATCTGCACCAGTCACATGGTGACTCATAACCATCTGTAATGTAACTATAGTTCAGGAGTCTGGCCTCTGTGGGCACTGCATGCACATGGTACACATACATACATGCAGTCACTTATACATGTAAATAAAAATAAATGCATTTTAAAATAAGCACTAGATAATGTCCACAGTAGATCAAGCCACAGTGCGGGCTAGTGGGGGCTGGAGGGGGGCTGAAAGGGCTGACTACCTTTTACCTGTGATAGTTATTATGAACTGACAACTCAACACCTAGGAGACAGGCCTCCAAGCACGTCTGTAAAGGACTGTCTAGATTAAGGTTAGAATGTCTGTGTCTTGAGTACACTAAAGGGGGAGTGGAGGCCCAGCTCCAGTGTGCAGAGACCATTCCCTGAGACAGGGATCCTGGACTGCAGCAACAGGGAGGAGCAGGCCGAGCACTCTTACTATCAGCACACGGACACTGCTCCCTGCTCTTGACCGTGAACGGAACAAAACCAATTCTCCTATCTTCCTGCTGCAGCGATGTGACTGTCATGATGCACGATAACCTGGAATTGAGAGTCCAATAAACATTTTCCTAAGTTGCGCACGTGTGTGTGTGTGTGTGTGTGTGTGTGCACACGCATTTGTGTGCACTCGTGCCTGCTTGTGCACATATATTCATACACTCAAGCAGTATTTGATCAGAAAAAGGAAGCAAATAAAAGGGATGACATAAGAGACTTTACTAAGTACAAAAGTACTTAGTATACAAAAGTACTCAGAACTGGAAAAGTATAAAGGTGGAAAGTGGATACACAGCCACCGAGGCTTCAGACATGGGGTGACAGCTCAAGGGCACAGGCTTCAATTCAAGGTACAAAATACTTTAAAATTGTGGAGATGGCTGTACAACTCTTTGAGTATGTTTAAAAGCAGTAAATTGTATAGTTTAACTGAGAAAGTTGTATGGTATGTAAATTAGCACTTATGAGAGGTTGCTATGTATCCAGTCTTAATTGCTAAATTCAGATGATGGACAAATCCCAAGTGCGGGTGAAGGCACGGAACAAAAGAACACTTACACTGCTAGAGGAACATAAAACCATGCGGCCACCTTGTTTGGGTGATAAACCACGAGAAATGAAAACACAGAAAGGCACAAACACAAATCTCCATAACAACTTCATTCATAGTAACCAAAAATGGAAAACTGTTCACATGTCACCACTGGCAAATGCACTGTGGTATGTACATGCAATGGATACTCCTTGGCTAGACAAACGAAAGGAAACTATTGCTGCATGAAACATGGAGAAATCTCTAAACTATCAATCATCTATCTGCCTAAAATCCTACAGCAGGGAAACAAACTTCTGCCGACAGAATCCAGATCCCAGGCTGCTCCAAGGCCGAAGGATGGGGAGAAGGAAGCTAACTGCAAAGGGGCAGGTGGTACTCGGGCAGATAAAACCCGTCTTTTGACTTTGGTGGCTATGAGATAACACGCCAATCAAAGGGGACGTTTAGAGACGGTGTTTGGCATCATGCCCCAGGTTGTTTAAAACTAGCTATAAGGCCCAAGCTGGCCTTGAACTCTCAGTGATCCTCCTGTCTCAGTCTCCCAGATGCTAGTATTACAAACATGAGCCATCATACTTTGTTTAAGCCATATGTTTACAAAGCTGCTTTTAAGAAAGATCCATTATTTAAGCCTACAGAAGCCCACAGCTTCGGAATGGTCCTACCAGGAGAGCTAGGTGCACTGACTCACGCTAATGACCCCAACAATGGAGAGGCAGAGGCACAGAGACTACTGAAGGCCAGCCTGAGCTACAGTTAGATGGTGAGAGGAGAGAAGACGGGAGATGAAAGGAAAGAAAACAAACAAGAAAGCCCAGTAAGAACGGCGAGGGAGAACAGGAGGCACATGTGTCTTATGTGCCTCTGTTCTAGACCACTTACAAGTCTAACAGAGTAGTTCTTACCAACTTGTTCTACTGAAGAGCAAAAGGAGGGGTTGGAACTCCTCTGAACAGGAGAGCGACTGAACCTGAGGGTCTGATGACCACATGTAGAATATCCCAGTCACCATAAGCACAAGGCTAGCTAGCACGGACCATCTGTGCCAGCTCTGATGTTTAAGCACTACCACTCTCCTTCTGGTTTACAAAAGTTGTTTAACTCACAGACTATCTACCCAAGTTCATAAAATTACTAATCATCTTTTGTAGCACATAGTTTGGGGAAAGCCTTGATTCATACTAGTTAGAGTTAGAGAAAACTCATTTTGTCCCACTTTTAGAACAAGCATTTCAACAATTCACTGATCAGAGTGGCAGGATGTAAAGGCTCAGATCTGGAATCCATTAGTACCCACATGAAGGGAAACATGATGCCAGCAACATAAATCTAGGCAAGGGTCTTGCATGTTCACACAGGGGATTAGGTACAAAGTTACTGATAAAACCTTACACCAAGCCAGGCATGGTTATACACATTTCTAATTTCAGCAGGTGGGAGGCAGAGGCAGGTGGATCTCTGTGAGTTCCAGGCCATAATGATCTATACAGTGAGTTCCAAGTGACCTCAGGCTACAAAGTGAGACCTTGTCTCAAAAGCAAACCCAGGGCTCGAGATCCGGATCGGTAGTTAAGGGCATGTACTATTTTTCCAGAGGACTGGAGTTCGACTCCCAGAACATATTGCAGGCAGGTCACAATCAGCTTCATGTCCACCTTCAAGAAGATCTGACGCTTCTAGCCTCCTTGGTAACTCCTGTCCACATACCCACATAGACATATAATCAACAATGATAAAACAAACCTCACCAATAACAGAAGGCCTCACATCTATCAGTACTCCATAGAAATGATTCACAGAACACGCTTCCTAGTAGAGTCCTACAGTTCTTCAGAAATTCATAACATTAGTGCCCCATCTAGTGGCCACGGAGAAAAATGTTTCAAGGCAGCCCTGACAACAGACTCGGCTCTAGCCACTTCGGAGCCCAGGGAGGTGCCACTTGGACCCGTCACTTCCCATGTCTTCAGCTGGGCCAGCCAAACTGTTGGCCTTCACCCTCTAAGCAGTCAGTGAGTCAGTCATCTAAGCAGCAGTGTATTCTTCTCCAACAGATGTATCCATTAGGTATTGAGGGGCTGAACAGGTAAGGACAGACACAATTCAGCTGGTTAGCACATGATCCCAACAGGAACCCCTCTAGACACATGGAAGGAGTGTTTGAGGGGTCTCTTAACAGAGAAAACACAGGCGTATCTGAACTGGGACCTGAGTTTTAGGCACTGAACTCTAGGTTGGACCCAAAAAGAGTCAGAACAAAACAGACTGGCTGCCCACCAGTCTTTATTCTTCCCCAGGCTGGCTGGCTCCAGAGTCTGAACTGTGGCAGGCAGGACACAGATTATATGCTCTCAGAATCCTGTTGGAGGAGACTGTGACTGAACTAGGCACTAAAAGAGTACATATAACTATACAAAGTCACCTGGGGAAAGGACATAGTGTTTGTTACTAAGTCACCTAAGTTTGCCAGCCCAGACTTTCCTCATCATGCCACATTAGATACCAAGTTGCTTTCTTACCTTCTATAAGCCTACCACCACCTACAGTCCAGCCCCCCCTTCAAACAGGATGATCAGCATCAATCAGAGTGTACATACACTAGGGGCACATGGAGAAGGGTAGCCACACAACGTGTTAGCATTCTGTCTAAACTCCAGCCCCAGTTACCTGGCAACAGCCAGGTAGGCCTGGCACACTATAAAAGGGGCTGCTTGACCCTCCTCTCTCTCTTGCTCTCTTGATCTCTGTCTCCTCGCCCCTTCCCCCTTCCCTTCCCCTCTCTCCACATGCTCAAGGCCAGCTTCTACTTCTCTTCTCTCTCTTTCTATCCCTCCCCCACCCCACCCGCCTCTACTACCCTCTTAACTCCCCTTCCCAAGACCTGAATAAACTATTCTATACTATACCGGAGTGTGGCTGGTCCCTCAGGGGTAAGATATGCCTCTGCATGGACCTGCTGAGACATCCCCTTCCCCTATACCTCACCATACACACCTCTGCAGAATATACTCTCTTTCTCTTTTTATAAACACGTCACAACCAGTCTTAAAGCAGTATACTTGCTGATCACTACTTTGGTCACCAACTGCTCTGGAGAGCTGAGTGGCCATTGCAGGTTTCTCATGGCACCATCACCTGCTTGCCAGTCACCTGACCCAAGGATTGCTCCTCCGCAGGCCTAGGTCCCGTCTCTGCAGCAGTCTTAAAGCTTCCTTTAATAGGCTGGCAAGAGCTAATATATGCATTTCAATGCTTTTTGTATTAGTCTTTTAAAATTTTAACTTTCTTCAGAAAACTCAAGAGAGGAGAGCCAGGCTGATCTTTAATTATTCTGCCCTCATTTATTTTCTCAGATATAAATTTTCTGTTCTCTAAAAGAAAGAACATTTTCATCAGAGACTTACAGTCTGAAGCCTTAAGTCCCCACACAATAGGAATCTGGTGACCCTAGATGCCACACACTGACAACTGCCAAAGAAAGACAGACGAGTGACCCTGAGCAGTTAGAGGAGAAGCCTTACCCTTTACTCATTGTTATTACTGTGTGTGCAGGGGAAGAGGGGAGGCTCTGTGGGTTTGCTCATTTCATGGTACACATATGGAAATCTGAGGACAACTTGTAGGGTCTGAGCTCTCCCACCATCACATGGTTCTGGTAATGAAATTCAGGTCATCAGGCTTGGTGTCAAGTATCTTTATAAGCTGAGCCATCTCAAAGGTCCACAATTTTCTTTATTTTTTATGCCACTTACTAAATCTATCAAAACATGAAAATACCTCTATGCATTTCTGTTATATCCACATATAGATTTTATATGTTAGCAATATGCATAGACCTTTAAATAATACTAGAGCAATCTTAACATATTTGTACAAAATGATGTCCCATTTTTTAAAAATAATTTTTTGAAAATTTATTTTTATTTCATGTATTTATGTGTATGAGTATATAGGTTCACCATGTATGTATAGTACCCACAGAGGTAAGAAGAGGCCACTGACCCCTGAAACTGGAGCTATGGATGGGAGCCTGGGTCCTCTGTAAAAACAACATGTGCTCTTAACACTGAGCCATGGCTCCAGCCCTTGTCCCACTGTTATTCAATAAATATAAAACAACACTTTATATGGCAGGGGCTATGGCTTAGTTGGTCGAATACTTACCTAGTATGTATAGAGCCCTCAACTGAACCCAGTACAACATAAAGTGGGGCTATGGTGCAAGTCTTTATTCCTGAACTTGGGAGGTTACAACCTGTGCCCCAAGCCACGTCTGGCCACTTGAACTCAATAAGCCTATTAAAAATGCCAATTTTTTACTTCTATAAACATTGCAGGTGTGGCTGCTGTGTTGCATGTATATCAGTAGGTGGTGGAGAGGAGAGGGGCTATGTCTATCCTCAGTGTTCTGACCTGTGAACATTACTTGAAAAAAGCAAGCCTGATAAGCACGGCAAGGGAATATAAATAAAAGATAAAAATATCTCTCTGGGTTCCCTGAGGGACAAGCCTGACTGCATAGGGGTTGATGTCAAAAGTATCCCCTCTCCAAGAAAAAGACATTGGGACGGGCATGGCCCTCATGCCTCACTGGACAACGACAGGGGGACCAGAGCCATTACAAGATCCCCTTCAATTACTGGAGGTCAGGCCTCTATCCCCGCCTTCGGAAGATCAGAATTGCCACAGCCCTTCTATACTTAGAGAAGGGAGGAGATGTCAGGGGCAGCCCTGCTTACACACTGAAGGTCTAAAATCAGCCATAGGCCTAAAATCAGCAATAGGCCTGTCATACATGTATACTAACACCATGTCTTGGGTCTCTGTGGAAAGACATTGAAACAGATGGCTATAAGCTATTGTAAACAGGCAGCTTTCATGGAAATTTACCAGCCTGAGGAGTCATAGACCTTGTAAATAGGTAGCCTTGGCAGACAATGCCAACTTAGATAAGGACAAGCGAGTCATAGGCAGAGTCATAGTGACCTGTCCCCTGAACCGTCACCCAGCTGATACCCTGTTCTGAAAGATATCTGTATTCCCCCTGAACACTCACGCTCCAGTGTCATCCCCTTCCCCACGTCCTGCCTTTCTGTGTTTATAACCTCGGTGTGAATGAATTACGATTTGAAAAAAATAAATAAATTATTAAAAAAAAAAGAAAAGAAAAATGATGGAGCAAAACACTATAATGAGAGATTGTGAAAATTTAAAAAATAAAAGTCACTAGTCAAAAAAAAAAGCAAGCCTGAGATGACTACAAATCAGTCTGGTGCCAGGGACTGTGGGCTCTAGGTGAGTCCAAGACTGAAGACCCTTGCAAAGATGACAGGCCTGGGTAAGGAACGAGTCTGAGATGACCACCAGTCCAGTGCCACACAGGCCTTGGCGAACAGACCAAGCCAGAGCTGAACCCTGTCCAGCACCATAACGCATGAGCAGGGCTTAACACTCCTGAGACCACTCCTGAGATGATTGCAGACACTCAGAGACCCTGGCCACCACTAAGTGGAGCAAGTAAGTGGTGGAGAGATGGAAGAGAAAGAGAAACAGAGGGATGTGGGCACAATGAAGTGGCAGAGCTGGAGACTGGGGGTAGTGAGGAACAGCCTGACGTGAGGAGCCAGTGAGACCACCTGAGACCATGGTGGGTTCCTGGTCTGTGCTGCCTTCGAAGGCCACATCTGGGTCCTTGGCTCAGTAGCAGGGTCTGTTACCACCAAAGGCCAGGTGGACATCCAGTCCTGGACACTCTGGAATATATTATGTCCCAGGGATGTGCAGAACGGGCCTCTCATTTTGTAGGAGTAGCAGGTGAGCTGGCCCTGCCATTGTCTTCCATGTGGTGGCACGGATGAGGGAGGAAATACCCTCCTTCCCACTGTGCCCCTCAACACCTGAGACAGGTGGGAGACCTGGCCAGGTTCATATGAGCAGGAGAGCTATTCTAACCCCTCATTAGCTGCAGCACTCAGGAGAGTGGGCCCTGCACCTTTCCTGGGCAGTACAGTAGAGCTGACCCTGATGTGTGTGTGGGTTGGGGGGGGAGGGGATGTGAACTGGCCCCAAGGGCATAAATGTGGAAGACCTGGCCCTGTCACTTTTCTGCAGTGTGGTGACACGGGCAAGGAAGAGATGCCCCTAGTCAAATACGGCAGGCAAGAGAGCTGAGCCCAAGAGTTGGCCCTGCCCCTCACTCATGCAGCACACGGGAGAAGGCCCTGCCCCTCACCTAGGCAGCACAGCCCTGGATGCAGGAGCTGTGGGTGAGCCAGCCCCAAGGACATTGTCTGCTATGTGGTTACATCAGTGAGAGAGTTCCCCTCCTGTCCTTTCGGCCCTCGCCTTGGTGGTGAGCTGGAGAGCTGGAAAGCTGGTCAACAGGGTCAGTGAGAGCAGGAGCCCTGCACCTCACTTGGGCAATACAGAAGACTTGGCCCTGGATGTGGGGGTTGCAGGTGAGCCTGCCCCAAGGGCACGAGTGTGAGTGTGGGAGAGCCAGCCCTGCCTCTTGTCTGCTGGGCAGTGGTGTGGAAAAGGAAGAATCGCGCTCCTCCCCTTCCTTGGCCCTTGTCATCTACGCAGGAGGGAGAGCCAGCCCTGGGGTCATGAGAATGGAGAATTGGCCTTGTCTCTCGCTGGCTACAACACTCGGGATATTGGAGCCTGCTCCTTACCAGGGCAGTGAGGTAGAGCTGGCCCTGGTATTGTGGGAGTTGCTGGTAATGCTGGTAAGCCAGCCTGGAGGGCATGAGAATGGGAGAGCTGGCGGGCTGATCAGCTCAGACACCTCTCAGGCCCAGACCTAGGGCTGTGAACTGACTCACTCCAACATCTATCTCATCAGTGAGTACATGAAGGGACTGGTTCTATTGACTCCAAACTACAGATCTTTATGAGGCAGGACAACAGGGTATCTGAGGGGAGTTTCAGTGAGGTTCCAGTACTGATAGAATAGCAAAAGCCAGAGACCTCATACCAGACTAAGTCCTTGCAATGAATATTTGAAAGCAAAGAAGTACAAACAATAGACTGTACTGTGGGACACACTGTCACACTACAGCTTCCACAATGAGATTTGGTTTTTCTCTGTTGGGGGAAGTGGCAATGGTGGAGGGTGGGCATGAGAGTAGAGGGAGATGACTGACACTGGGGTACATAATTCATAAAGAACCAATACACAAACAAAAGGGAGACAAATTAACAGTGGGAAATATACCCACACACCCATCCCTTCTGCATACAAATAAGTAAACAGTAATAAAAATTTTAAAAATTTAAAAGAAAGGTAAGGGTAATTGAGAGTCTGGATATAAGCCCATAATGTTAGCCAGTTTCCAACAATGGCTCCAAAACCATCAATCTCTTCAAATAGTGGTGTTGGGCCAACAACCTTACAATATGCAAAAAAAGCAAAGGTAGAAACCTCCCTTATCATACACAAGGATTCACTCAGAATAGACAGTTACATACACCATATAAATCAACAAGACCCTTAAAAGGAAGCAGAGATATATCTTTTGCTCTGGATTAGGCAATGGTTTTTCAAAGGTGACATTTAAAGTGGAAGAAACAAAAAAAAAAAAAAGTTTCTATATCAAAGAAACAGAACTAAAAAAGTGATGAGAAAATGCATAGAGAGAAAAACAAGATTTTCGATAACATGTATAAAACTCTTATCACCAGAACACATGAAGAATTTCACATGTGGGCTGCAGTATAGCCCTGTGGTTAGAGTGCTTGCCTGTCCTGTGTAAGGTAGACTGAGGGCTGCTAGGGGCAGGAGGCAGCGGGGAGTGAGGTGTGATTCCTAAGAGATAATGAAACCATTCATCATTCCATTGAAAAATTATTTAAGCAGTTAATAATAAATAATAAAATATTTATATTTATGATATAACTATATATAATAGATGAATATAAAAATTTAATAAAAATTATTTAAGAAAAATACTGGAGGAAATCTGGATCTTCAAAAATGAATGATATCAATAAGAATAGCATCTGTGTCTATGTATGTGAATACGAGATACTTTCTTACTATATTTAACATACAGGCAACTGTTCGATGAAAAAAATGATACAGTATGTTGTGAAAGTTTGGGTACACATAGGTGTAATACATACAAAGCCAACGTAAAGGTGGGGAGAATCATTAGACACATGCAATGACTACCATTCAGTATTTTAGAGTTGAACAGCCTTATTTTGAAAATCTGAAGCCTGAAATTCCTTTCTTTTCTTTTTTTCACTTTGAGATAGGGTTAATAAAGCAATATATAAATGCCCTAATACACAGGGTCTTATGCATTCCAGGCTGGCTTTATACTTCCTATGCAGCCAAGGATGAACTTAACCTACTGGTCCTCCCGTAGGTGTGCGTACACACTTGGTTTATGTACTAGTCTACTCAGGGCTTCATGTAAACACTCCACAACCAAGCTACATTTCCCAGCCCCTAAAACTGGACTTTTGACCATTTCAGATTTTCACATTTAAGATGTTCATCCAATAAATTGATGCAAATATCTCCAAATCTGAAAACACTTCTAGTTGCTAACATTTTCAATATGGGGTAATCATGCGTGTGTGAAGTTAGTTCACAGCACTAAAACTTCCACTTCCAGTCCCTCAGTAACGCCAGAGAGAACCCCTCTTTATATCCTATTTAAAATTTTTTTATTTTTTGTTGTTTGTTCTTGGACAAGGTCCTACTCTGTAGCCTATGTTAGCCCAGAAGTCACAGCAATTATCCTGCCTTAGCCTCCCAAGGACTGGGATTACTCGAGTCACTCTTTGGTTTGTAGTCAACAACTGGGACACACCTGTTTCCCCTATCCTGGCTCCTTAAACTAACCACCCAAGGTGGGAGAAGCTTGAGCTGTCAACTTCTTTTTGGGACAGAGAAGTTGTGTGAGGGCTCTGGTATAGGACATTTCCTGAATCGTACAACACAAAGAAGTCACCCTGTTAGCTTAGAAAACTAAGAGAAATCAAAATGAAAACAGTAAAAACTATAGTAAGGCTGGACTTGGTGTGAAGAAAGCATTGGAGTGCTAGTTCCTGGACAACCTGGCAGGAGTGTAGCAGCCCTGGGCAGGAGGCTGACCAAGGGAGGCTGGGGAGAGGAGGCAGTATCAGTGGTAGACTTTCTGAGGCCTTCTGCTATAAAAATAAATGTGGCCTAGAACAGACGTGCCTGTTATTATTTGAGATCTAGCTGGCCTTTGTCCCACTTCCTGCCACATAGCTTTCACCCCTAAAATTCCTAAATAGTAATCCTTTATCACGGTCTGTTTTGATGAGCTTCTGCCAGTGACTGGCTTATTAATTCAGCTAGCCCAGAAGGGTCAACTGAGAATTTGAGGCTAAAACTTCTACCCTACTCACACACCCCTAAAACCGTAAGCAGCGAAGATTCAACCCCACACAAGCCAGCAAGGCCAGCTGATGACCTTCCACATCTTATAAAATACAGAGAAGCAGTGCTCCTGCAGAGGGTATGGGGGCTTCAGGCCTAACACCCTTTGTACAGCTCTTCTACTTAGTTGTTCCTGACAGGCACCCCTTGTAACAGACCAGAGGAGTGAGGACAGCAACCTAACACACCGGGGAGATGAGGAGTCCTAACAGGCCAGGAAAGGTGAAGAGAGCTCTTCCTTGAATACTGTGAGCTACTCAAAAACCATCAACTCAAGCAGGGAGTAATAGAAGCCCAGCTTATAGCTGATGGAGCAGAAGTGCCAGAGGCCTGGACTTATGACTGCCATCTCAAGTCAAGGCAGACCTGAAGGACTGAGCTCCTACCTTGTGGAATCTGACCCAAGCCCAGGGAGTGTCATAACTGAGCCATCCTGTGGGTCCTAAGTGAGCAAGAGACTTTCCCAGTGAGGACAGGACCACACACATCTGAAGTCAGAAATATTATGAATATTGACAGTTCATCTGTGCTTTCCGAAATATAAATTCTTCATTCTTCAGTGCCCTACCCCAATTCCTTCTTAGCCTGACTTCCAGACCCATGAGCAGTCGACATCTTTATTTCTCCTCCATCTGTTTACCAAGACTCACTGCTAGTATGTAGCTTTAACTGACCCCAGGACAGATGGCTCCCATACTGTAACTGCCAATATCCCTCTGAAGCTGTCTATCCACTCACCTGCCTGTCCCCTCCACTGAGCACTGTATGGGAAATACCTGAAATTGGATTTGGCACATCTCAGTAGACAGTCCTGGCTCTGATGTGTATCATTCCAGCTACCACCCCAGGTCTCTAAAGCCCTCCCCATCTCAGCCAATGGCCAAACCATCTCTCTGGTTCTGGGTTCAGTTCTCAGTCTAGGTCAGACAATGAACAACAGCCTTCCTCAGCAAACCCAGGTATACGGAAAATTATACATATACATACACACATGACTTTTTTAAGTCCTGAACTAGTCAGTCATCACTACATTGCTACCATCCTGATCTGGTCTGAACATTCAACAGCTCTCCGCCACCGTCGCCTTCCACCCTAACCTCAGTTGCCAGCACAATTCTGTTGTGGTAAATATTAATATCGGTTAAGGGTTTCTAGTCTGCCTCTGATCATTTAGTTCCCAGATAAAAGACACAAAACGTTTATATTTATAATAAGCTTTAACAGGATTAGAGCTGGGCAGAGACTACCCTCTAAGCTCTTAGTATCTACTTGCCTATCAGTAATCCCAAGTCATACCTTGCCATGCTCTGTCTGGGTTGCTCTGACTCCGACTGGCAAGCCCTAGCCCTCATGGACAGTTCTCACTCCATGGTGTCTTCCTCTCTTTTCTCTCCATTCCTCAGACATCCTCTGCTCCTCAAGCATCCTCCTCATGGTCCTGCCTCAGACCTCAAGTCTGAGACTGAAGCCCCACCTACCTCTCTTCTGCCCAGCTATGGGCTGTAAGCATCTTTATTCAACCAGTAGCTTTAAATTAAGGAACAAAAGCTGGTAAACCTGAGGATTCACTCACTGTAGACCTGGACCATCAGCACAGAGTTTAGCATTACAATATACAGCAACAGACCCCACCTCAACACAAGTCCACTTCACCCCAACAGTCTCCACACTGTGTTCCCTGACCTACCGACCTTAACTCCCACCTAAGTTTCCCTTTGATGGATGGATTGTGTCTTCAAAATCTACAAATCTATATTCCTAACTACCCAAACCCCAAAGTGACTGCATTTGGAGACAGGATATTAAAGAACTGACATGACCTTTTCAGTGGAAATGGGGACAAAGACACAGAGGGAATGTCATGAGAACATAGGAAGAAGATGGTCACCTTCAGGCCAACATGTCTCAAAACAAACAACCCTCAGACACCCGAGACATTCAACTTCCATGGCTGTGAGAAAATAAGTTCCTGCACAGCAAGTCTATGGCACAACAGGCGCTAACCATACATAGTGCTGTCTCCATGTACTTACTTTTCAACCCATAGGACAGAAACCAGCTTCGCCCCGGTCTTATGGGCTTTGTCCCAGGTGCTCTGATATCCATCTTTGAAGATCACATGGGTCACTTGCTTGTTCAAAGTTTTTGAAACCTGTGGACAAAAAAAAAAAAAAAAAAACACCTCATTGCTATTTACCCATAATTTCTTAAATAAAGTGATTAACCCAAAAATGTCCCTGTCCAAAGAAAAGTCAGGGACAAAAAATGGAGCAGAGACTGAATGACGGGTCATCCGAGTATCATTCCATGTAGGGATCCATCCTGTCTGCTGACACCAAACTCGGACACTGCTGCTGTTGCCAAGAAGTGCTTGCTGACAGGAACCTGGTGTGGTTGCTCCCTGGGAGGTTCTGCCAGCATGTGACCAATGCAGATGTGATGCTCACAGCCAACCATTAGATTGAGCTCAGGGCCCCAGTAGGGGCCTGGTGGAAGGACTGGAGGAGCTGAGGAGGATTGCAACCGCATAGGAAAAATAATGTCAGCTAGCCGGACCACCCAGTGTTCCCAGGGACTAGACCACCAACCAAGGAGTGTACATGGAGGGACGCATGGCTCCAGATACATATGTAGCAGAAGATGGCCTTGTCTGACATCAATCAGAGGGGAGGCCCTTGGTCCTGTGGAGGTTTGATGCTCCAGCACAGGGGAATGCTGGAGTGGTGGGGCAGGAGTGGGTGGGTGTGTGAGCACCCTCACAGAGGCAAAGGGGAGTGGGGAGAGGGCAGATGAGATAAGGGGGTTGTGGAGGGGTAACCAGGAAGGGGGATATCATTTGAGATGTAAATGACAAGAATGATTATTAGAAGAAGATGAGGAGAAGGAAGAAGAGGAGGAAGAGAAGGAGGAGGAAGAGGGGGAAGAGGAGGAGGAGGAGGCAGAGGAGAAGGAAGAAGAGGAAGAGGAAGAAGAAGATGACCATTCAAAATCTGTCAAAATGAAATGATCAAAAATCCCTTACCCCAGAATTTTACTTCCTGGAATACACCAGAAAATTACTATGGTGAATGTGGAAAGATGCTTGAAAATCAACACGCCCACTTTTGCATAGTGTGGTGGTACACAACTTTAATCCCAGCATCCAGTCTTCAGGAAGCAGGAGCAGGAGGAGCTCTATGAGTTTGAGGCCAGCCTGGTCTACATGGAGAGTTCCAGGACAGCCTCCCTACCTCTCCCTACCAAAATACATCCGCTGCAGTTAGAGTGAGGATCAGCATCCATGTAACCCTTGCCACATAAAGCTTCCGCTCCAGTCACCTCTGTCCCCCACGATAACGCTTCCATGCATAGAACAGAGTCGGAATCCTTTGGGTACAAAGGGAAAAGGAGAGAGCAAACCAGGAGAAGGCCCCTGAGGATAATGGGCAGGAAAAGAAGAATGGACAGGAGGAGCTACCACCTAATAATGCTCAGAACCATAAAAACCAGGTATGATTGTAAATAACTATAATCCTAGTGTTTTGATGGTAACAAGACCATATATTTAAGGCTATCTTCTTGTACAATTAGTTCTAGACCAGCTTGAGTACATGAGATCCTGTCTCAATAGGTAAATAAATAAATATCCCTCTACATTAGAGAGATACAATTTAATTCAGAGGAAAGAAACACAAAAGAAATACATATTTAATTAAAGTTAAAAACAGTATTTTGAGATGACTAGATATTTATGTGATGTAGTGGTTTGAATAGGTTTGGCCCTCGTAGACTCCTGTAATTTGAATGCTTGAGCCATAGGGAATGGTACTGTTAGGACATGTGGCCATGTTGGAGAAGGTGTAGCCTTGTTAGAGGAAGTGTGTCACTGTGGGAGCAAGGCTTTGAGGTCTCAGATATATGCTCATGTTTGGCCAGTGTGATCCAGACACTCCTCCTAGCTGCCGACGGATCAAGATGTAGAACGCTTGGCTCCGCCAGCACCAAGTCTGCCTGTACGATGCTTCCCACCATATTGATAATGGACTAAATCTCTGAAACTGAATGCCAGCCCCAATTAAATGCTTGTCTTTATAACAGTTGCTTTAGTTATGGTATCTCTTCACAATAATGAAACCCTAACTAGGACATGTGATAAGATCAGATATTTCAAAAGGGTCAAAACCTAAAGGGTTACTACAAATTTAAAAATCTTAAAAAAAAAAAATCCACAGAAATAATAGGTAGCCAGGGAGAGAAAAGAAAATCTCCCCAACAATAGAGCACACAGAAAATTGTTAACAGGGAAAGACAGGACCATAAAAGGCAGAGATCATAATCCTGGAGCCAAATTATGGAGTTAAAACATATACAAATCAGGGAGATGAGGCAGAAATTATAAAAGAAATGATCAAGGAAAACTTTCTAATCTCAGAGACATGCATTCTGCCTCAAAAGAACCCTCCAGGAGCACAGCTCAAGTGTGAACAGTGAGTGCTACACCAATCACATGCCCTAGTCCGGGTTACAGTCACTTCGATGAAACAAAAGCCACTTGGGGTGGAAAGGGTTTATTTGTCTCATGCTTCCTTGTCACTGAAGGAAGAAGTCAGGACAGTAACACAACAGCAGGAACCTGACACAGGAGCTGATGTAGAGGACATGGAGGGGTGCTGCTTAAGGCTTGCTCCCTGTTGTTTGCTCAGCCTGCTTTCTTCACGAATCTAGGACCAGCAGCCCGGGTCAGCACCACCCACAATGGATGGAGCCAGCCCCTGTCAATCACTAATTAAGAAAAACGCTCTATGGGCTTACTAAAACCCATCTTACAGAAGCTCCCTCTTCTGATGACTGTGGCGTGTCAAGCTGACATAAAACTAGCCAGCACATATGCCACCATAGAATATCAGGAACAAATGTTGAAAGGGTGAAAATGAGGAAAAGCTGGAGACAAGACAAACTTCAGGCAAGGAGAAATACCTAGATCAGACACTGCCAAAGCAATCTGCCGTCAGAAAATAATTTAGCAGCTGGGCCATGATGGCACAAGTCTGTAACCATAGCGCTCCAGACACTGAGGTACGAGGATCATCACAATGAGGTTGAGGACAGTTACAGAGTGAGACTTTTGTGTCAAAAAGGTAATGAAGACATTCCTTCAAGGAGAGTACATGGTAACATTTTACAATCAGCTAAAATATTAATCAAGTACTTTCACAAAGCCATGTCAAAAATATGCTTTGGGGGACTGTGGAGCTGGTTCAGTCAGTGAAGTGAGGTTTTGTAAGCATTAACATCCTCAATTTGGTATTCCAAACCTGTATAAAAAGTCAGGAATGGTAGTGTGTGCTTATAATCCCAGCACTGGGGAGGCGTGAATCTACGGTCTCAAGCGTACTAGGCAGATGTGCTATTACTGAATTTTATACCTATGTCTCTAACCTTGTATTTTTTTTTTTAAATTGTGATATAGGATCAAGATAAATTACCCTTCAATTTGGTAATCTGCCTCATTCTCCCAAGTAGCTGGAACGCTGTCCTGTATTGCTGGGCCAGGCTCAGTGTGTGCAGGTAGGGTTTTCCACTATCTGGAGGTCCAGGCATCTATTGGGGATCTTGGGCTTTATCCTCCCTGGAAAGTACGGTATACTAGAAATATGAAGACAATTAAAAACAAAGCATCTGGGGTCTGGTGATGTCTCAGTAGGTAAAGGAAAGCACTTGCACCATCAAGCCCAATGAGCAAGTGTATCCCCAGGCCCAGCATGGCAAGAGACGGCCTCTGGCTGTCTTCTGACCTCCACATACATGCCATGGTGCTCTGGCTCTCCACCCAAGTATTTTAAATTGCCTTTCAAAAACAGAAGAGACCAGGAACTTGGTTTAGTGACAGCGTACTTACCTACCTGTGTCAGGCCAAGAATTATATTTCAGTAGGAAAGGGCAAATGGCAACTGGCCTCTCAGGTTTCATTACAGGTTTCGAAGCCCCATAGAGCAGAGGTTTCAGACATGCACAGGTGTAACTTTTGTAAACTGTTTCTCGAGACACCAGAAAGAGCCTAGCTGAGGACCTGGGGACATGCTCCCCGAGGCTTTCATCAACGTTACCAGACAGGAAGCAGCAGCTTGAAATGTCTTTCAGGAAGGGTGTAGGATGCATACTACAAGCCTTAAAGGAGGATGTGATAAATCCCACACTTTGGACTGAGCTGCCATGAACTGCATCTAGACAGAGGCATGAAATATACACTGGCCCTCCTAAAACGGATTTCCACTTGGTGTGCCACATGCCTGTGGAACAAGACATGTTGTGTCCCTTCAGTAAAAAGTAGGGTGACCTTCTACACAGAAAGTGCCTGGTTTACAGCAGTTTTACCTGGGATTGTTTAATTCAAGGTGGTAGGGAAGTGCTATCCAGTTAGTATATAGAAACGGCACTTTGTTCTGGCTGGCTCCTAACTGTAGGACACACATCATGTCTCATGATGCAAAGAACAGCAGCAATTCTCAGTCAGGCCCAAGAGCCTCTCCCCACCCCCACCCCAGAGCTGTTAAGCTACGATCCTGTGAGTATTAAATACCATTTCAATTTACAGGATTTTTTTTTCTGGTTTTACAATGAGTATATGGGTTCTGACTCTACTGTAGGTGGCAGGGCATCTGTGCAGATTCCTCTGCTCTCAGGTTTTGACCCGACTTCATGGGGTTGGGGGGTGCGGTTAAATACGGCCAGTGCTGCTCTAATACCACCTTACTGCACCCTACTCCTCACCCTGACATGAGGAGTTATCCAGTCACTCATTCATCCACTCAGCCTGTCAGGGAGCGTCTCACGAATGCTGAAGCAAGCAAACACACTCTATTCAAGCAAAGCTTCCCATCAGAGCAGTCTGTGTTCACTGTCTCCACTTCTTCCTAAGCCAGGAATTTCAGACTCACCCTGAACCCCTTGACCTCAGTAAAGGGAAAGTGAACTAAGGCCTCATAGTTGTCATCTTACCTTGCCTTAAGGCTCTGTTGTTCGGAATGCCCATCTTTTAAATTCTTCCATACTTGCTTTCTATATGCTCTTGACAATTTTTTTCCCTTTCTTGTTCCCGAGTTGGTGGTCAGGCCATCACTGATCCTTAAACACTCAAAAAAGCCTCCTCTCCCTCCTCCTCTTCTTCTTCCTCCTCCTCCTTCAGCACTCCTCAGGCTAGCCAGGATCTGAATTAGGTACTAACCTCTTCTGACCCCCACATCACAGTCTATAGCTCTGACTGCCTCAAGCTCCAGACATGAGTAATCAAATGCCTATGAGATGTTTCCAATACGCCTAAGGTCACAACCTTCTCTTGGAATCCTGCTCATTCTCCTGCATCTTTACTCTCTTGACTCCAAGTACCAGGGCTCATTGAACCAACACCAGACTCATGTTTCCTACTAGACTTCTCCTCACACAATGCTTCCAAGACCGTCTCCTTTGTAAGCACTACTGTCCACCTTGTATTTGGTTGGTTTGTTCTGTCTCCTACCGCTCACCCACCGCTAAGTAATCTGTGCTCTAAGGAACAGCTCCCGTAACAAGAAAACACCAAGAGGCTATCAGTCATTTTGATATTAATTTCTTACCGTTGCCCCCATGTCCTCAAGTTGCTTTGTAAACGTCTTGGAGTAATTCTCTGTCCCTTTGGAAGACCATACTTCAACATAGGCCACAATATCTGAAAATAAGCGAGATGTTAGCAGGAAACACACACTGGTAACTGCACACCCCCCTCCGGCAACAGATTTTTGTCTTGTTCTGTTTAAGATGGGGGGAAAAAAAAAGGGAAAATTCCCCATTACGAATCTATTCAAAACATTATCACTGCTGTTTTGGTAGTGCTTTACATCTTCTTCATCCAGGCTTAAGTATCCTGGATTATGCTTTCTGGAAAGAAGCAGTAATGATTCCAGGCTTTCCGGCCCAGACTTATCTTCCAGTAACACAATTTTATGGCCATAGCATACACAGTAGTGTAACAAGCTAATATAGTTTGGTTCTAATAAATTATTTCTATGAAGTTGGGCATCTTAGCACATAGGGATTATAAAGCGGATGCAAGAGCATCAAGAGTTCTAGGCCAAAGCCTGTGGGGGTGGGGGTGCTGGATTTGGTAGTCATGTATGCCTTTAGTCCCAGCGTTTGGAAGGCAGAGGCAGGCAGATCTCTGAAGCCAGTCTGGTCTACTGACTGAGACAGAGTTTCCAGGCCCAGGAAAGCTAGGGCCATGCAGAAAAACTTCATTACACAAGCAACCCCTGCCCCCAGGCCCCCAAACCAAACCAACCAAACAAAAAAAGGAGTGTTAAGCCAGCCTCATCGGCATGGCAAGTTGGAGGCCAGCTTGTCTTTACAATAAATAAACAAATGAATGAATATTTACATATATTTATTTTTATTTATATACATTTATGTTATATAAATGTATTTATATATTTATAAATAAATTTATTTATATATTTACTTACACATAAATATATTTATAAACACCTATATATTTATTTACATATACATATATTCATACATTTACTTATATACATATGTTTATATATTTATGTACATATACACATATATACACACACACACACAAATATATATTTACAGTCCCCTCACCCAGGGTCCCATGTTCTGGGTACATGTTGTTGGCACGAAAGGAATAGGGGAGCTCCACAAGTGTCAGTTCTACCCAGGTGGGACCCTTAAGAGGCCATCACATTATTACCAAATCATTGCTTTTCCTGATCCCACAAATGCCCAGGCCATAGAGGCCAGAGGCTCTCACAAAGCTAAGATAGGACCTGATCCTTCTGCCAGCTCTCCAGGGCTCAGCACGCATGGGGGTGAGGTGGGGGGGACTGGGGAACACATCGGTGGCACGGCACGCATTCGGGAGGCCGTTAGGGTCACATGGTGAATGTGTGTAGGGTGTCCACACAGGTGGTCGGGATCCTGAGTGAGGGGACTCCGGGTGTGAGGATACCCTGAGTCTGAGGGGACCTAGGATGTGAGAGGACCTGGGGTGTAAGGAGACCTGAGATCTGATTGGACCTGGGATGTGAGAAAGGAAAGACAACCCGGCACTGCACTCGGACACTAGACCACAGCCCCGCTCCCAACTGGGCGTGTCTCCTCACCTTTCAGAAAGGCGCCCCCAGCGCCTCCCGAGGCCTCCATGACCCGACCAGCCGCCGCCGGACCGAGCGTGCGCGGGCAGGAAGGCAGCGCGGTGCGCCTGCGCAGGCCGTGCGGCGGGGTTCGGCGCGTCAGGCTTAGGGGTGTGTGCAAGGGCTCCGGTCTCCCTTCCCTCTCCGAGAGCTCCGGGCTCTGTGACACACTACGGCGAAGGCCTTGATCCCTCACGGGCGGCCCCGAAGCGATCCCGGAGCCCTGGCTGGAGTCAGCCGGCCGCACCGCGGCTTCAGGGCGCTGGTCAGTGCCGCTTGTCCGGGAAGAGCCCACGTCCTCGTCACGCAGCGCCCGGTGATCCGGGAGGGGGACCCACCCGTGGGCCCTGCCCCAGCCCCACACCCTGGAGCGCGAGCCCGGCTACTGAAGCCTCAGCGTGCGCTCGGGTCTTCAAACCTCCCGGCGAGTCTGCGAAGGGGTGGAGCTCAGAGATAAGCCCGCCTCCGCGCGCAAGGGCTGCTGGGAGTGGGAGGCTCGAGACACCCTCGGGGGCACACCCGCCGGGGAGAGCCTGCTCTTCTGCGGATAACGGTCTCCTTTTCGTCACTTTAAGCACCGGGCGTTAAAACAAACAAACAAACAAACAAAAAACCCATCTTGTTTGGATAGACCGGTTGTTTTTGTTTTTATATTTATTTGTTACACGTATGAGTACTTTGCCTGCATGTGTGTATTTGCGCACGTGCGTGCCTGGTGCCCGTGGAGGTCATAAGAGGGTGTCAGATGCCCTAGGGCAGCAATTACACAAGGTTACGTGCCACTATACGGGTGCTGGGGACCAAATCCGGGTCCTCTGCTAGAGCAAATGTCCATAACCACTGAGCCATCATCTCTATACCCCCTGGTTGGTTTTTAGAGAGATGGTCTTGTTTTCTAGCTCAACAACTCAGCCGTTCTCCCGACTCAGCCTTTCCCGAGTGCTGGGATTACAGGCTGTGCCACCGCATCCAGCCCTGCATCATTTATTAAAAGGTGAGCCAAATGTATATAATGTTCCTTTACCCATAGTTCAATCTCCCCTTGTTTCATTATGAAGACCATAATCCTTCCACAGGCTTAATAAAAACACAGCACTGAAAATCAGACACTCATAATCTAGAATTTAGGAGTATGCTTTGGAATTAGAGTGGACTTTTTGAAGGTTTTGTTGATCCCTTCCCTACTTTGCTAGTCTTCGAAGGGAATTCGTCTTTATTGTCTCAAGTTTTGCTTCTGTCAGAAGGCATTATATACCTTGGGGTCAAGGATTGGGAATAGGAAGCCACCCTTGACTACACAGAGTGTGTGTATATACATATACATATATATATATATATATATATATATATATATGATATAATAAATATATATTTTTAAAGGCCAAAATTCCAAGTAATTAGCTGTTATTGGAAATTAATGAATTGAAGCAGCCTTCACTAAACCAACAGTGTAGGAGCTTTCACTAGGCAGTGCAAAGAGAAACTCAGTTAAATGGCCCCTTGTGGCGCCTATTAGCATACCAAAGTGTCTGCTGGCCTCTAGGCTTAGGTACCTGTGGCTCCTCTTAGCTCTTCTCAACCCAACCCCTGCTCTAAACTTCTCCAGCTCTTGGGCTTCAGTTCCCTAAGCTTCTCATTCCTTTATAACCCCGCCATTTCAGCTAGGCACTTAGTCCATTGACTTCCCTTCCCTCCCCTCCCCTCCTCTCCCCTCCTCTCTCTTCTCTTCTCTTCCCTTCTCTCCTCCCTTTCCCTCTCTTCCACTCCCCTCCCCTCTCCTCCTCTCTCCTCTCCTCCTCCCTCCCTCCTTCCCTCCCTCCCTCCCTCCCTCCCTCCCTCCCTCCCTCTTTTGCTTTTCTCTCTTCTCTTCCATCTTTCTCCCCGTTGCCCACTCCTCTCATGGCCTGATCTACTCTGTTAGCCAAGTTCAGCACAGAATGTTCTCTTCCTGCGGTAGATTTTTCCAGATGCCCCAGAGGGCTGAACTCACCCCTCCTCAGCTGTACCTGGAATGGTCGTGCATTCACTTTATATAGGCAGTAAGAGCAGGACTTGAATTCCTAAGAAGGAACACAGAGTCAGAACCATGGCTTCACTTTGCTTTCAGACTTCTTTATTTGGCTATTTGAGGTGAACTGGAATCTCCTCTTACATTTTGGTTTCTTTAACCTTTCACTTGAATTATCTGTCACTTAGCATGACTGACTCCATTTTGGTTTGATCAGTTCTGCTGGACCTGGTATGAAAACTTAGTCCAAAGCAAAGGGCCTCTCAGAATCTTTGTTGAATCATTTCTTTTTTTTTGTTTTGTTTTTTGTTTGCTTTTTTTTTGTTTGTTTGTTTTTTTTCTCTGTGTAGCCCTGGCTGTCCTGAAACTCACTCTGTAGACCAGGCTGGCCTTGAACTCAGAAATCCGCCTGCCTCTGCCTCCCAAGTGCTAGGATTAAAGGTGTGTGCCACCACCGCCTGGCTGTTGAATCATTTCTAATAGGCTTTCTCTGCCTAAAAAATTAGCCACTTTGAGCCAAATTAAGACATTTTTTAAATGTAGATTTATTTGGGAATGACCTCCCAGGAAAGTTCACTAGGCTCGGGAGAAGACTAGAAAAAGTCTAGGACAGACTATGGCTGAAGAAGTTGTTTTTTGTTTGTTTGTTTGTTTTTAATAGATTATCGGTGAAGGAAAATGGCCTGTCTGCCAGACGCTTATGCCCTGGTATGGTCATCTAGGGTAAAGGACTTCAGGTGAGGGGGATGGGATTGGAACAGCTTTCAGGAATGTGGGACTAGGTGTTTGGCATCTTTTTCTATTCTGAGGCTTTCCAAGTGGTCAGATGTTAGAGAGGAAGAGAAAAATGGAATTGATGGGACCATGTCAGGGAGGGGAGGAAGCCAGGGACTCCAATCAAACAATTTCTCGCTTTGTACACACTCTGTCCCCCAGACAACATGAGCTTGACTCCCAGCACCATTTGAAAGGTTTGCCATCTCATCCTCAATAACTAACTCTTGGTGAGTCTGAGCCAACAAGAATGAGTGCAGGCCTAGTTGGCTAGCCCCATACGCATGAACCTGTAATCACCTTTGAAAAGTGGGCTTTTGGTCAACTGAAAAATTGCAATAGATAAGATAGATCAGAGAGGATGAAGGAAGTGTGGCAGACATTGTGGATGTCCATGAATGGCTTATGGGGATTCCCCCCCCCTCCCCGTTTATGTGTTTTTCCTATAAGCCTGAAATTTGTTTAAAAAGGAAAGGTTAGGAATAATCTGTCAGAAAGAGAAATAGTAGGCTAAATAATTTGGCCGAGATGACCCTAATCTTGCTCACAGAGGCTGGAACCAGTTGGGTATTCTTCCATATTTATGTACACAACAGTAGCTTGTCTTGATGCTCTGACAGAAATACCAGAAAAAAAAAAAGCAACTTAAGGAAGGAAGAGTTTATTTTGGCTCACAGTTCAAGGGTACAGTCCATTTGGACATGGAAGCCATGGTGGTAAGCATGTGAGGTAGCTGGTCACCCTGCATCTCGGGAGGAAGGAGGGGGTGGGGAGAAAGAGAGAGGGGGGAGGAAGGGGAAGAAGAAGGAGGAGGAGGAGGAGGAGGAGGAGGAGGAGGAGGAGGAGGAGGAGGAGGAGAAGAAGAAGAAGAAGAAGAAGAAGAAGGTGGTGATGGTGATGGTGATGGTGATGATGTTGTTCGGCTCTGTTTCTCCTCTCTTTCAGTCTGGCTTCCTAGCCTGTGGCCCGATGCTGTCCATATTTAGGGCTGATGCCCACACCTCATAATCTAGAGAATTCTTCCCAGAGATTTGTTTCAGTATTAGCTCTGAACCTTAGCAGGTCAGTAAGATTAAACATCATAGGTTGTGGGGGGCGGGATATTCAAGCAAGAATCAAATGAATCAATCTATGTATTCATTCAGTCTCTTAGTCTGACGAGGGCTGCAGTGATAAAAGACCATGAACTGTGGTTCGTAAACAGTAGAAATTTATCTCTCAGGTTTTACAGGTTGGAAGTCCAAGGACAAGCGCCTACAGACTGGATGTCTGGGCTAGCCTGGTCTATTTCATAGATGACACCTGGTAACTCTAGCTCCAGGAGATCTGCTTCCCTCTACTGGATTCCATCAACACTACATTCAGGCAAGCACATTCTCACACAAAGACACATCATACAATTAAGAACAAAACCCAAACCAACTCCTTAAAAGCACTACTTGTGTCCTTCCGGCCTGTACCTTACACCAGGGCAGATCAGCAATGTGTCTGTCCCAGTGAAGGCCTCCCAGGAGATCTGCTGCACCCAGGGCCACAGGTCTACAGGTCTCCCAGTAGCCCTACAGCAATCCAGGGCCAGCAGAATGAATGTAAATATGCAACCTTTGGGGATGGGAGGTATGCAGGGGGGGGGGACCCTCTAGAAAGTACCAGAGACCTGGGAAGTAAGAGACCACCTTAGATGAAATGCCCAACATTGGGGAGAGGGAACTTGTAGAGTTCACCTCCAGTAGAAAGACAGGGCATCAAGTGGAGCGATGGGGTTGCCATCCCACAGTCAAAAATTCTGACCCAGAGTTGTTAATGTCTAAAAGAGCTGTGGGTACAAAAATGGAGAAGAGCCTGAGGGAAAGGAGGCCCAGCTTGAGAACCATCTTAAGGAGAGGCCCTAAGGCCTGACACTATTACTGATGCCATGGTGTGCTTACAGACAGGAGCCTAGCATGACTGTCCTCTGAGAGGCCCAACAAGCAGCTAACTGAGACAGACAAAGATACTTACACCCAACCATTGGACTGAAGTCAGGGACCCTTGTGGTAGGGAAAGGCTGGAAGAAGCTAAGAGGGAGGGCATCCCCATAGGAAGACCAGCAGTGTCTGGACCCATGAGATCTCTCAGATACTGAGCCACCAACCAGGCAGCATACACAAGTTGGTCCTGTAGGACTTTCGGGTCTAAATGTAGGACTTTTGGGTCTCGGTTTGAACTTAAAATTGAAAGTTTGCAATGCTTTTAAAAAAAATGTGCTTGTTATCTTTCTAAGAATTAGGGGGCTGGAATCATAGAATGCTGGTTCATGGGATAAGCGAAAAGCAACCTGGGTTAATGACTGAATTGATATATAAATAAAAGACTGGGCTTTCTATCTGCAAGAGGTGAGCTATCTAGAGAGGTTTTTGCAAGAGCCTTCTGGATAGAGAGCTGTCTGGAAAGCTGTGTTGAGCCAAACATAGGCCATCAGTTGTAACCCACAGATTGACTTCCGGTTGCTCCTTTTTGCCACTTCCAGACACCACTTCCTCAGAACCCATCTCCAAGCCGAGGCTGGTTCTTGGCAGATCCAGAGGTGTTGTTATATAGCTTTAGCTGGTTTGAAATTTGCCGTGTAGGCTAGGTAGGCCTTCAAGTCACAGAGATCCACCTGCCTTTGCCTCCAGAGTTCCAGGATTAAAGGCACACCTGGATATGATAACCTACACCTATTATCCCAGGGCATGGGAGGAGAGACAGGAGGATCAGGAGTTCAAGGTCATCTCAGATACACATAGAGATGTGGCAAGCCTGGGCTAGAGAAAAATCCTGACTTCATAAAGGATGTCTCAAACTAAAACAATACACATGTGTGATGCATTTATAACAAGGTGGAGAAAGACTCAGGAAGAAGGTCATTTTTTTTAAAAAAAAGAAAAAGACGATATGTTTAGAGTGTATTAAATTTGCAGAACTATTGAGCAGAAAGGACAGAACTGTGTGCCGTCCACCGTCTTCATCTGGCATTAGTGTTGTACAAGGCACTACGAAAGATCCAAGTGTCAACAAAGCGTTATAAACTGCATGGCCCATATCTGATTCACATTTTCTGCTGTACATTGGGTCAGTATTGACATATGTCCAATAAAATAACCCCCCCCCCCCAAGGAACAAAGGTTATTAACATGAATGAGTGCAAGTGTATCAGACTTTGCATTAACATGCCCTAATCTAATTTTTTTCGTAATTGCCTTTTCAATATTTCTAAATAAAATAACTTCATCTAAAGAGAGAATCCAGTGAAGACTAAACTAGAGCAACTCTGCTTCTTTTTCACTCTCGGCAGACAAAAGATGAAAGCCATTTTCCTTACCACAGTCAAAGGATGTACACTAGAAAGCCTTTTAAACACACCGGGGCTGAGGGAAAGCTGGAAATATTGACTTTTGTGAGGCACACACGTGGGCTCAGCAGGAGGCTCGCTTTCAGAGATTTCTCCTTAACAACCTGACAGCATTTGGGCTGCAGTCAGAAGTCAGCAGCAGTCAAGTCTCCAAGAAGTTCCGGCAAACAAGTCAGATAAAGGGTTCGCTGCTTCAGAGGGAGAACACTGGCTCCCCACAGTCTGAAGTTCCCCCAGAAGCCTGCATTCTCACCAGAGTGTCTCAGACACTGAAGGTAGCGGGGCATTGAATCTAGGTTTCTAGAAGCTCCTGAATGTCAAATTTAGAGGCCAGCACGAACCAGGCACAGGTACTTTCTATAAAACAAAACAGAACAGAAGAGAGAGAAAGGAAGGGTGGAGGAAGGGCAGAGACATGACAAACATTAAATCTAATAGAAATTGTTCATAGTATAAATGCTGCCTGTGCTATGCTAATCTGACACTTAATAATAGCAGAATACCATTCTCTTAAATTAAAAAAAAATATACATACAGATTTTATTGGGGTTGGTGAGGTGGCTCAGCTGCACAAGCCTGCCAGTCTGACTTTGGCACCCAGCGTCCATATGAAGGTAGAAAGAGAGGACTGACACCGAAAGTGTTGCCTTCTGTCCTTCACAAGCATCCTGTGGCACACCCATCCCCATCTCTCCATCCTTCTCTCAAACACACTACATAAATTTAAAATAAAATAATTAAAAATATATTTTATGTTGTAAGATAATTTATGTTGTTTCATGATATTGAATAAAGAATACACTTATACTCACCCAGACCAAAGTGTTTTGAAAATGTAGCAAATGAATTGAGATAAGTGTCTAGCTCAGAGGTGATTTTTAAAACCAGAGGGTGAAAACAGCAAAAGGGAACAAATATAACAGACCAGAGAACTGACTGGAACAAAAGTAAGGAATTGTTTTAGTTTTATGCTTTGCAATATAAAATGAAATTTTAATGGGTGAGCAAAGAACCTAAGCAGTAGTGTTCTTTTTTAAATTAAAAAAATTATGTGTATGAGTGTTTTGTGCATATATATATATATACACATACATATATATACATACATATATACATACATGTACACACACACACACACACACACACACACACACACACACACACACACATATATATATATATATATA
>NW_021604615.1:12842757-12879770 GCF_004785775.1 Grammomys surdaster | reverse complement strand
TCAGTGCCCACAGAGGCTAGAAGAGGCTGTTGGATGCTCTAGAACTGGAGTTACAGATAGTTGTGAACCAGGACTTGAACTCAGGTCCTCTACAAGAACATATTCCCTTACCCCACTGAGCCATCTCTCCAGCCCCTCGAGCTCTTTTTAAAATTAATTCAAACAGGATGAGTAAGGATTTATCATGAGGGAAGTTTTTAACCTTGACTAGCCATATCTCTTAAAAGTTAAGAAATATGTAGCCCATAAATAATCTTCATTCCTGGTCGGTTCTAAGTAAAATCCTGTTGGGAGCCAAGTCCTAGCCGAAAGCGGCTATCATCTTTGCAGCCATCTCAGGCCATATACCCTGACAAGAGACTTGTTTTCAACAGCCCACAACAGCTGAACGCACTCTGATAAACATCTTGTTTTTCTCACATATCTTGTTTTGCTGCTTAGTGCCCCCAGCTGCTAGGCCCACATGGTATCCACGCTGCAAGGCACGTGACATAGTGCCTTCAGCTGTGCTTGTCCACAAGGGCAAGGCATGTGATAAAGCGTATAAATACCCAGGATTTTTTTTTTTTCCAATAATAGAGACTTGAACAGACTCTCTGTCTTGTCTCCATTCTTCGAGTCTCTTGCCCTTCCATTCCCTACTCTCTCTCTCTTGCTAGGTCCTCTGGTCCTCACCTGTAGACCGGAGCAGCAGCTTGGGCGGGATAGAGTGGCTCCCAAACATGGGGCAGAATCAGCCGTTATAGAGTGGCACTAAAACGTGGAGCTCCAGTAAGCAGGATACAGTGAAGGACACTGTGGGAATTGGAAGCGTGCATCCTCACTCCTGCCCTGGAGAACCTGTTGTTGACTGATGAAGCTGGCTTGAAAATCCAATTGGAATACCTACAGTTGTGAGCCTTGTGTGCACTGAGCGGATGAAAGGCTGGATGGCAGATTGCCAGGGAGCTGGTTTCACTGGAAGTTCTAGCTTTTCTACAAACATCTACTGGGGCAGTAAGGATATGAGGGGAAATGGTGAGGCTGCCCCCCTAGAGGGACTGTGATTTTCTCACCTGAGGTAGGCAGAGTCCTGGACAGTTAACAGCCACTAAAGCCACCACTGGCAAGGACGGTGGCTTCTGGATCCTTCATATCCTGAACTGGAGTGAATTTCACAGGTAAGGACCAGGGTGAGTTATAAAGGAATTTATTACAGGTTTACAGGTGAGAGCTTAAGAAATGGGAAGCGGCAGGGTTCCTGCATAACAGGAGTGGTCCAGGAGATGGGTTGCTGTTAGCTGCTAGTTACAGGAGCCCTTTGTAGGTCCGCAGAGGTGAGCTGATCAGTCTAGTTGGCCTCCAAATGCGCCTTTGGGTCACAGCCTCAAAGGTTTATGCAGGTGTGCTCTAGCTGTGAAAGAAGATAAGAAACCACACCAGCAGGAATCAGACCCCCAAACACTTTTGGCATCTCCAGCTGCTGGCCAAGGACAAGAATCACAACTGCTCATTTCTTAGGTCCCTGGACCGAAGACTGGCTCGCTTCTACTTCCTATTCTCAGAAGTTATCACTTAAGACTGTTTCCCTCCTTATTTCCGAGTGCCCCTGGTATATTCCCTCTCTTCTCTTGATCCCAGAGATGTTTTATTTCCCACTTCCCGGGGCCCAGGTACACCGGAGAGAGACCTGCAGATTCAGCAAAGTGCCAAATGGGGAGGTTCCTCATAAGAGAGGAATTCACGGTTATAAAATAGGTTGTTCATAGCAATTCTCTGAGGCCTAAAGAAGTTATTCCTCAGCACTCATAGGCTGACTCAAAGCTAAATCACCTCAAATCTTTCCCCGAAGCTTGAGTAAACATATTCATCGTGGGAAAATGAGTACAGTGCCCTGGAACCAAAAACAAAATAACCCTGGGACATAAGTTACTTATAGGTGTGACTGAAAATGTTTAATGATCTGCTGCTGGGTCCCGCGCTTGGCTTTGCCTCTGAAGACAAGGGTGTCTTAAGCTACTCCATCATTCAGGAGAGGTTGCTGCTGGCTGCTACTGTACGATCCCTGGCCCATATTTGTTAATTCCTGCTTCAGTAGGAACTGTGAGAGAGACTGCATCCCAGACCTTTGAGTATAGATGCCTATACCATAATTGCTGATCATTTTGCTAATGATATCCTTGAGTACCTATGGGAGTAACTTTATTATTCAGTGCTGTGAACTGAACTAAGTCTAAACAAATAGTCTGCAACTGAGCTACCCATATGTACATATGGGTTTTATATACATATATGAAGCAAATGCATTAAAAATCTGCTTGTGGGTGTTTCAGCAGCTTATAATTGTCCCAAATTGGAAACAGCCAAGACATCTTTCGGTAGATGAATGGGCACAACTGTGTCCTATCTTGGCAGATACCATTTGGTATTAGAAAAGAAATGTGCTATCAAGCCCTGACAAGACATGGTGGATGAGCCGGGCGGTGGTGGCGCACGCCTTTAATCCCAGCACTTGGGAGGCAGAGGCAGGTGGATTTCTGAGTTCGAGGCCAGCCTGGTCTACAGCGTGAGTTCCAGGACAGCCAGGACTACACAGAGAAACCCTGTCTCGAAAAACCTAAAAAAAAAAAAAAAAGAGAGAGAGAGAGAGAGAGACATGGTGGATGTATATCACTGGACAAGCTGCAGGAGTCCATCTACATAGCATCCTGGCAAAAGCTAAACCAAGGAATGTAGTTTGGGGATGTATAGGGATGAACTGGTGGAGCCCAGCGATCTCCTAGGGAGTGGAAGCATTCATTACAGGTTTGGAATAGTATATACATTCCATTGTTTGTCAACCTGCAGATACAGGGCTGTAATTACTACAGGCAAACATCACCATCATATGGCTTTCTGTTTTGTTTATTTTTTTGGAAACAGGGTCTCCCTATGTAGACTATGGCTGGCCTGGAACTTGCTGTGTAGATCAAGCTGGCTACAAACTCATTGAGATCCAGCTCTCTACCTCCTGAATGCTGGGGCCAAGATGCTTGCATGCGTGTGTGCATGCTTGCATGCGTGCGTATGTCTTTTCTGGGCCACCTTTTTTGTTTGGTTTTGAAACGGGGTCTCTCACTGATTATTAGGCTAAGTTGCTTAACCACTGACCTCACCAAGATGCACCTGTCTCCCTCTCATTGATGCTGGCTCAACACGCATGTTCTATGCTACCATGCCTGGAATAAAACAACTTACCTCATTGCACCTATTCCCCACCCTACAGTGGGCATACATACCACTGTATACACACAGAGGTCAGAGGACAATCTTTGGGTCAGTTGTCTCCTTTCACCATGAGGAACCTGGTTATCAAACTCGGGTTGTAAGGATTGGTAGCACATGCTTTTGTCCACAGAGCAGTCTTGACAGACCTGTGCTAGCATGTTTTTTTTTTTTTTTAAATGTGGGTTCTGGGGATTGAACTCAGGTCCTTACGCTTGCACTGTAAGCGCTTTGCAAACTGAGCTACCTCCCCAGTCCCTGCCCTACAGTCTGACACTCTTCCTTTGTTCCAGTTTGGAGCCTGTGGGCTGCTTATTCCTTAGCCACTCACTAGTAAAGGAGACATGTAATAAGTCAACCGGATAAGAGAGGAAAGAATACAGCACCTAAGAGAGCAGTATTAGACTTAGCCCCAGGATCTTAGAGCAGCCGAGAAGAAACTGGGCAGGCAGAAAGTCTGATGACATGAAAGAAAAAGAGAATGAAAGCATTGTCTTAGGAATTGCAGAAGGAAGTGTTACCTATGTCCCCATTTAAAATTTTAGGTGACTTTTTCGAATAAAATTTAGATTAAAAGTAATATAAAAGTGATTTTTAAAACCTCCATAGACCAAACTCTTCTCGAAGCATCTGTCAGAGTCGGCCGGGCTAATAGCCATCTCCACTTTGTCCTCTGGGGCAGAAGTACTGAGAAGTTCACCTGTGCTGTTAAGTTTGTTATTGTTTTTCTTTTAATTTCTCTCTGTACTGTGTTACATTTTTATTTTCTAGAAATTACTTTGATGGTTCATGTTGTAATACTAGAAGCAGCTGGGGCAGCAGATAGTTTACTGGCTTGGGCTGGAGATATAAATTAGTGCTGGAGTACTGGCCTTGCAGGTATGAGGCTCCAGGCTTGATTCTCAACACACACACACACACACACACACACACACACACACACACACACACACGAAGAAATATCATTGGTTGCATACTATAAGGCATGAAAATGGGAGATTTGGAAGTCCTGAAATTATTAGAGCAGCTGGCCAATCCCATCACAGCACTGAGATCCTGCTTTCCGCCATCTGGAATCCAGCAGGAGTGGACGAGTCGATGCGAAATCATCCACAGTATATTCGATGCAGGGCCTTCCTCTAAAATATGGAGCTCATTCAACCAAAAGTTACCACGGTTGGTTCAGTAAATGTCTACCAGCTTGTCTTAAGTACTAGAAAAATGACAGGTTTATATCTATGACAGCTTGCTGGTTAGTTTTCTGTTAACTTGACACACACTCGGAGCATCTGGAAAGAGGGGGCCTCATTTGAGAAAAGCCTTCATTCAGATTGTAGGTGAGCCTGTGGGACATTTTCTTGGTTAATGGTTGATATATGGGAGGGCCTAACCCATTGTAGGTGGTACCAGCTATGGCACATGGGGCCCAAATTGTTAAGGAAGCAGGCTGAGCGAACCATGAAGAACAAGCTAGTAAGCACTATTCTCCCTGTGATCTCTTGTTCAGTTCCTGTCTTTTCTTCTCCAGATGCTGGTCTATGACCTGTGAGTCAAACAGACTGTTTTCTCCCTAGCTTGTTTTTTTTTTTTTGGGGGGGGAGGTTTTTTCGAGACAGGGTTTCTCTGTGTAGCCCTGGCTGTCCTGGAACTCACTCTGTAGATCAGGCTAGCCTCGAACTCTCGAACTCAGAAATCCACCTGCCTCTGCCTCTCAAGTGCCGGGATTAAAGGCGTGCGCCACCACCGCCCGGCCTTGTTTTTTTTTTGTTTTTTTGTTTTTTGTTCACTGTGTTTTATCACAGCAACAGAAAGCATAATAAGACAGCTTCATCCTGTCAACAAAAATGATCCAAACAAACCTGGGATGGCATGTTTAGTTTTGTACAGTGACTTGAGGAATGAAAAAGGATCTAGATAGACTCACTCCTGGGAAGGAGTGCTTACAGTGACGTTAGAGATGGGTATGCAAGAGTGTTTCCAAAATGAGGATGTAGCCGTGCGTGCGTGCGTTACTCTTGAATCTTTAGAAACAGACTCAAATGCTGAGGGTGGGGTACGGCGTTATCAGTGAAATGTGAGCCTGCAGGCATGAAGACTTGAATCTGGATCCCTTCCCCGAACACCCATGTGAAGATTCAGGCAAGATGGCACACTCTTGTGATCCCAGTGCAGGGAAGGCTGAGACAGGAGGATCGCTGGAACTTTCTGGCCATTTGTCTTAGAGTTCTGGGTTCAGTGAACAACTCATCTTAAAAAGTATCGTGGAGAGTGTTAACAGAAAACACCTGTGGCTTGAGCAAGCACGGCCTCCACAGGCTCATATATTAAACACTTGGCCCCCCAGTTTGTAATCCTTGAAAACTGTAAGCCTCCTACAAACTTTTCCGTTTATAAGTTGCCTTGGTCACAGTGTCTTGTGATAGCATTTAGAAAAGGTGTTAAGCTGGGCGGTGGTGGTGCACGCCTTTAATCCCAGCACTTGGGAGGCAGAGGCAGGCGGATTTCTGAGTTAGAGGCCAGCCTGGTCTACAGAGTGAGTTCCAGGACAGCCAGGGCTACACAGAGAAACCCTGTCTGGGAAAACCAAAACAAATAAGTAAATAAATAAATAAAACACAAAAGTTGGTGATCCCTGACCTCCACACACTTTCACACACACGTGTGCACATGATCCTACACATGATCCCATACACGCATGTTACCCACCCCTCACACAAAACATTGGGGAGAGAAGATCACACTGACAGGTGCTTTAGAGAACATCAGGAATAGAAGTAAAATTGTAAAAACTGAAGGTTACAGGAGTAAGCCAGACCAAGAATGATCTAGATTCTCCACTTGTATTCCCCAGCACACTCTTTGCCTCAGCCAATATGCTCCTGTGAAAGCATAGTCAACCTTCTACTTCCGTCCTTCAGGGAAGTCTTTGCTGCCCTCAGGGAGAACAGGAGACCCTTCTGTAATCTACTAGGCACCATGAGGTTTTCTTCCTAGATTGTTTTTTTTTGTTGTTTTTTTTTTCGAGACAGGGTTTCTCTGTGTAGTCCTGGCTGTCCTGGAACTCACACTCTGTAGAACAGGCTGGCCTCGAACTCAGAAATCCGCCTGCCTCTGCCTCCCAAGTGCTGGGATTATAGGTGTGCGCCACCACCTCCGGGCTCTTCCTAGATTTTTGAGGTGCTTATCTCAGCCTTGCCTTTTCCTGAGCTCATCAATGCCTTCCTTTTAGCTTCTTAGATCTCTCTCTTTCTTAATTTCTCTCTCTCTGTCTCTCTCTGTCTCTCTCTGTCTCTCTCTGTCTCTCTCTCTCTGTCTCTCTCTCTCTGTCTCTCTCTCTGTCTCTCTCTCTGTCACACACACACACACACACACACACACCCACGTCAGGCAGAGCCATTCTTTCTCTTTCATAGGATGAACTCCCATTCATCTTTCAAGTGTTCCCTGGGGAAGACGCCTGCGCGCCTCATCCCAGTTGTGCCTTACTTACCTCGGCCACACCCTGCTGAGGCCTCCTGTCAATTCTTTTCAACTCTCTCTTTATGTACTCATTATGTACTTACCTCATTATTAATATGGTTCAATGCTGGTATCTCTGCTGAGAGTCAGAGCTATAGCTTATAAGCATAAGTGCTTATTCATAGTATAAGCTATAGCTTATAAGCATAAGTGCTTATTCATAGTAGTAGTTCAAGAAAGTTTTGTGGAATCTGTGAGTAAATGGATAAGGAAAAGGTACAGTAGTTAGGACAAATTTTTTCAGGTCTCCAACATTTGGACAGGTACAGGAAGCACCGGAAAAGTAGTCCAAGAGAAAAGAGCCACAACAGTAGAAAATAGGGATTGAAGAATGTCTTGAGTTCACAGCTTAGGAAAAGGCAAGTTTCTCTAGCATGCTATAGGCAACATGAGACATTGACATAGAAAGCAGTCTCTGAGGAGAACTTGTGCCATTAGCATGAGTTAGTTTCCTGACATGAAATTTGCACCATGTGACTGTGGGTTTTCCATGCTGGGCAATATTCAGGTCTGGAGGTTAACACAAACCCTCTTGTGTGTAATTACCTATTATGCATCTTCTATGCAAATTAAACGCGTACAAATCGGGGCCATGCAAATAAGGGCCATACATATCAGAGCCCACTGGTTGATCAGTGTTCTAATGTGCACAGGGCCACAGTTCTGTGGCGTCAGGCTGCAACGCTCTCTGCAGTTTGGTTGGAGGTTACATTTTTTTGGGGGGGGGATGTCTTTATTAAGTTTGTGAAAATTCTTTGATTTTTCCCTGGTCTGTTATTGTCTCAGTTACTTTTTTCTGTTGCTGTGATAAGACACCATGACCAAGGCAGTTTATAAAATAGAGAATTTATTTGGAGCTCACAGTTCTTGAGCGTTAGAGTTCATGACCTGACCGCTATGGCAGGGAGCATAGGAGTAGGCATGGCCCTAGAGCAGTAGGTGAGAGCTCACGTCTTGATCCGCAAGTAGGAGGCAGAGAGAGCTAACACAGAGTGACAGATGTCTTTTGAAACCTTAAAGTCTGCCCTCCAGGACACACCTTTTTCATCAAGGCCACACCTCCTCCTTTTTTTTAATTTTTTGCTTAATTCAAACTTTACTGTTACTATTTTTTTGTTTCTTTCGTTCTTTCTTTCTCTCTCTCTCTCTCTCTTTTTTTTTTTTTGGTTTTTCAAGACAGACAGGGTTTCTCTGTATAGCCCTGGCTGTTCTGGGAACTCACTCTGTAGACCAGGCTGGCCTTGAACTCAGAAATCCGCCTGCCTCTGCCTCCCAAGTGCTGGGATTAAAGGTGTGCACCACCACTGCCTGGCAAGGCCACACCTCCTAATCCTTCCAAAACAGTTCCATGGTCTGGGAACCAAGTATTCAAGCATGTGGCTACTCGAGGGGCTTCTCATCTAGACCATCATACTTATTAGTGACCTATCCTGTGCAGAAGGGTTTTGATGCTGGAGAGACTAAAGGGAGTAGTGTCTCCATACGAATGCGGTTGCAACAATGTCAACTTTTAAAAATCACAATATTAGGATGGCAGTGCATCAGGCAGACCACTGGGGACTGTGCAGAGCAGACCTAGAGGTGGGAGAGATGAAGGGGGAATCTCAGGGTGGTGGTCACTTACTGTGGTGGTGTGAGAATGTGGATAGCTTCAGAGCCCATTCTCAGCTTTGCTGAAGACAGGCTTGAGAGTTTACCTAACCTCTGTGTTAACCTTTTCTGACCCGAGAATAATAATGACTTTCCAGCAACCGAATTGTTAGGACTGTCAGAAATAATGAATGCTGTGGATCCATCTGGAGGAGGTCTTCAATCAATGTTAAACAGTCCTTATATCCAGTTCAGTTTTGGAATTTAAATGGACCATTGATAAAAACAGACCTAGCTAAATCAATAGACAGTGAAGCATATATGTGTGTGTGTGTGTGTGTGTGTGTGTGTGTGTGTGTGTGTATATATATATATATATATAATTTTTTTTTAAAAAGGCCTTGTCAGCTCTTTTATGTTCAAGATAGTGTGATAGTCAATTCAGTTGCTTTCATTTAGGTTAAAAAGTTGGTTAAAAAACAAACAAACTAACAAAGACAATGCCTGTTTATGTATATTTTATTCAGGAACTAGAGAATGTGTGTGTGTGTGTGTGTGTGTGTGTGTGTGTGTGTAGTTAACTGAAGGAAATCATAGCACTGAGATACAGTAAGCAAGAACCATTTCAACTCTAGGTAAAATGAATAAATAAATAAGCCTGGGCTAGATGAGCACATTGACTTAGTTATTTTTCCTCTAGGAATTATCTGAGAGCCACAGGTAGAGCCTTTACATTCATTTCTTTGTGATCTGAAGTAACTTTGATGTCCATATCCCGCTTTTTGAAAGGGACAACCATGTTAGACTGAAGGTACAGAAAAATCTTTTGTTCAATATAAAAATGTACTAGGAATGTTCACTTCATTGTACAACCTTTTATGGTTTTCTAAAGTAATTTATTTTATATTTTGGGATTATAATTATATCATCTCTCCCTCCCCTTTCCTCCCTCCATATCCTCTCATGTGCCTCTTCACCTTGCTTTCTTTTAAGGTTATGACCTTTTCCCTTAAGTTGTTGTAACATACGTACATCTGGGGTGTGTGTGTGTAATCCTAAGTACATGAGTACAGTCTGTTCAGTCTGTATAGTATTGTTTGTACTCACAGGAGTTAGATAATCAGTAGGCTCTTCCCTGGGGGAGACTATTTCTCCTGCTCTCAGCATCCTTTAGTTACCTGTAGTTCTTCGTCTGGGGTTGAGGCCTCGTGAGCGTCCCCTGACCACATTGGCATGTTTATTGATGTTGTCTTTGTTCAGCTAGTGTTTAGGCAACTGTACTGTTGAGATATCCAATGTGTAGCTTCTGACATTTTTAGGGGAAACAATCTCATAGCAAACCCGTGTCCCTCAGGCTCTTACAATCTGCCTACTCCTATCTGCTGTGATTGTTGAGCCTTGATGAAGGAGTTGTGTTGTAGATACATTGGTGGGGCTGGGCTCCACAACTCTTTTATTGGTTGTGTGTGTGTGTGTATGTGTGTATGTGTGTGTGTGTTTGTGATGGCCTGTGTTTGTGTGCTAAGATCAGTTTCCTTGCTGAAGGTGGAGGACTGCACTTACTCAGTTAGACTTGGAGGAGGGTGTGGTGTGAGCCTTTTATGTTTATTAAACTTCCCCTACCTTCCATATATACCATCAGTTGTGAGTAAAGACTTAAGCCTCAATAAATGTATTGTTAGTTATTCTTTATTTCTTAAGGATAATTTTGACCAGATAGAGAGCTTTTGCTTGACAGCTGGCCTTCTCCTCCAAGATCTGAAGTATGCTATTTCACTGTTAGTGGCTTCCACTGTTTTATAGGAGGAATCAGCTTTTAACCATATTGAGATTCTCTGCTATATGATATGTCTCCTTTCCTGCTTTCAAAAAATTCCCATTTTGCCTTTGACATTGGCCGTTTTGATTGCAGTGTATTTAGGCACGGATCTCACTGAGTTTGACCAACGGCGACTTATTGAACTTGCCATTTATGTAGTGTAAAATAGGCCATCAATTTTCTCATTTTTTTTTCTCCAAGCATCTTGTCTGTCTCTCCCTCTGGTTCTTTTATAATGCATATGTGGGTATGCCCAGGAGAGCCCCACAGGCCTCTGAGTGCTAATTTTGCTTTGTTTTTCTTTCTTTATTTAAAAGAAAAACCTTTTATTGCATTTTTACCTCCAGAATGTTTGGTTTTCCTTCGTAGCATCGATCTCTTTCTTGATATTCTCTCTTTGATGAGACAGCATCTCATTTTTTCTTTAGTTTTTGCATATAAGCTCCTAGTTCTTTGGACATATTTAAAACAGTTGCATAAATCAGGAAATCATGTGATCAAGGCTAGTCTGGGTTACACAGTAAGACATCTTTTCAAAATGTTAGCAGAGTAGTCGATTGCACCTTTGTTCATGAGGCTAGTCGGAGAGCTCATTGGCTAACAACACTTGTGGCTACAACTGACACACTGAGTGTGAGCCCAGAAACTTCGTGGTTGAAGGAAAGAACTGAGCTTTGATACTATTCTCTGACCTCATATACACTGAGTACACACATACACACACACACACACACATTCACGCTTATAATTAAAAAAGAAAAGAACAAAAATCATTTTGTCTAGTAAGTCCAATGACTGCACTTCCGTAAGAACCAGTTCTGCGGAGCATGCTCCTCACGGGTGAGTCGAACTTCATTTCTTTTTTTGTCGATAGCTGTCTGTTGAAACCTGGACGTTCGGGATTATGTAATGTCACCGTGGGTATCAAAGCCGGCTCACTTCTCTCCGTGTGGTTGCTATAGACTTGTTTAGTGACTTTCTAAACTAGATCTATATAGGGTATTGAGTAGTTTTTCCCTTTGTTTTTGTTCTTGTCACTGCCTGCTACTGCTTGGGGCTGACCTCCCAGTTTCTGTCAAGGGACTTTGTGCATCATGAAGCCGGCTCTCTCCATTCTCCAGACTAAGATTTTGCCTTGAAGTTTACCTACCTCCTGCCTGCCCATATCTTTCCTTATTCCCTCCCCCTTTCCCTCCCTCTCTCACTCCCTCCCTCTCTCTCTTCTTTCCTTCCTTCCTTTGAGATAAGGCGTTACTGTGTATCTCTGGCAGTCCTGGAACTCACTAATGATCCTTCTGGCTTTAAACTCACAGAGACCCACCTGACTCTGCTCCTGAGTGCTGGGATTATAAGTGTGTGTTCACTCTGCCCAGCTCTCTGCTCCATCTTTCTCGCTCTCTCTCTTTTTTTTCCTTTGGTTTTTCAAGACAGACAGGGTTTCTCTGTATAGCCCTGGCTGTCCTGGAACTCACTCTGTAGACCAGGCTGGCCTCGAACTCAGAAATCTGCCTGCCTCTGCCTCCCAAGTGCTGGGATTAAAGGTGTGTACCACCACCACCCGGCTTCTGCTCCATCTCTTGAAAGTACTGTCATGTGCATATGAATATTTAAAAAGCATCTCTGATTATCTTCAGCCAAAAGCCCTGGGGCAGGACCATTTTACCAAGCCAGGGCTCTGTAAGCCCATGGAAGAGTAAACCCCGTGAGAGGAGATGCACAGGCAGAGCACCACCATGTGAATTGAATAGTCACAGTGTTCTAGCAACGGGGAATTTGGGAGGCTTCGAACCTGCTCTTCCCCTCCAATGGTTGTTACGCTGCTGTTTTTATTTGAAAGGGGCTGTTGGTTTTCATAGTTACTGCACAGCTGGAGCGAGGGGCTTGGGAATAGCCCACTTACTGTGACATAACACTATCTGAAATGAGCTGTTTTCCCTTGAATAAATATATTTTGATTGTTACAGGTCTCTGGCTCAATCCCAGAGTTGATAGTATCTGTGTTGGTTTTTGTTTTTCTTCTCTTTTTCATTAATTTATTTATTCACTTTACATCCTGATAACAGCCCTTCCCCCCTCTTCTCCTAGTCCCACCCTCCTATATCCTCTTCCCTCCTCTCTTTACCCCCTCCCCTTTTCCTCAGAGAAAGGGAGTCCCTGCCACTCCCCCCCAACCCTCTCTGGTACATTAAGTCTCATCAGAACTAGGCTTATCCTCTCCCACTGAAGCCAGACAAGGTAGCCTAGCTAGGGGGAGGCAGTCCAAAGGCAGGCAACAGAGTCTGTGTCAGAGATGGCCCCTTCTCCAATTGTTAGGGAACCCACATGAAGACCAAGGTGCACATCTGCTACATATATGTTAGGTACAGACTATGCACACTCTTTGGTTGGTGGTTCAGTCTCTGAGAGTCTCTATGGGCCCAGGTTAGTTGGGTCTGTAGATCTTCTTGTGGGGTCCTTGACCCCTCTGGCTCCCTCAGTCCTTCCCCTGACTCTTCCACAAGACTCCCCGAGCTCTGCCTGATGTTTGGCTGTGGGTTTCTGCATCTGATCCCATCAGCTGATGGACGAAGTGTCTCTGATGACAGCTGTGCTCTGTCCACTGTGTCAGTTATTCAAGGAGCAGACATTCGGATGTCCTTACTCTACTGTGCTTGGTGGTATCCCAGCATGCCTTGTTAAGGTCATGTCTGTGTATGCCAGCAGCTCACTCATTTTCATGAATGGGATTCCACTGTGTGGATACACATCTTGTCTATCCCCTCCCATCTGATGGCAAGATCGTTACCAGTTTTTCAGTCTTAGGAATAATGGGAATCTTATTTCCGTGCTTCTGCTTTTCCTGAGTGAGCACCTTGGAGTTGAATGGACAAGGCGGATAGAAAGTTTCATGTTTAACTCTTTTAGAGACTGTTATTTCCCGAAATGGCCAGGCTGGCTTCTGCCTCCATTCAGTTCTGGGAAGAGTACACACTGGGAATGCACAGTGGCAGGAACAGGAGGCCAGTTGGTTACACTGTATCCACATAGGAAGCACAGTGGCAGGAGCAGGAGGCCAGCTGATCGCATTGTATCCACACAGGAAGCTGAGAGTGTAAAGGAAGTGGGGCTGGATTATAAAACCCCAGGGCCTGTCTCCCCCTACTTCCTCCTGTGAGAATTCACCTCCTGAAGCTTGCTTGCTCTATCTCCTAAACAGTGCCCCAGTTCTAAAATACATGAGCCTGTGAGGGACATACACATTCAAACCCACTCCATGTTAAAGCCAGGATTAAGGACTGAAGCTGAGCTCAGTTAGCACACACTGCTGAGACTAAGTTCTCAAAAGGCAGGATCATGCAAAAAAGAAAATATCAGTATGTTTTAGAAATTATTGAGCTTGCTAATTAATAAAGGGATCCACAAGACATTAAGTCCATTTCAAAGTCCATTCCAGAAACTGCATGTTTGGACATCTCAGGATAAGTATGTTAGATATGATTGCTGACTGTGACACAAACCACTTTTATGTACAGCACAGCCACTAACAGTTTGGTGGTCATCTTTTCCTCTTGAAGCTTCCTTTCTGTTGGAAAATCTATGAATTTATGTATAATATCTCTGTGTATCATATCTATACATCTCCTTTACAAATCTGCAATCATTACTCAATAGCAGACATTTACAATCACTCCATGGGCCCTCAACACTTCTGATAAGGAAGGAAAGGATTAGGACGTTCGAATTTTGCCTAGTGTCTGAATTTTGAAGCCCCCCCCCCACGTTTTTCAGACCAAGCTTCAGGTAGCCCAAGCTGTTCTTATATAGCTAAAGATATCTTTGAACTCTCAATCCTCCGCCTCCTGAAGGCTGAGATTACAAGTGTGTGTCATAATGCCTGTTTTACGAGGTGCTTGGGATAGAACCAGGGTCTTCATTCATGCTAAAGCAAGCCACATACTAAGAACTACGTCCTCTGCCATTGAGTACTTGTTCTCAATATTGATCACTCACCCTGGTGACTTTCAGACCACCATGCTGTTGAGAACAAGACAAGCATCCCTACGAGCTCCCTTGACAGTCTAGAAACTGGGAGACGCTGAGCAAGCAGAATTTTAGATGAGACAGTTAGTACTGCCATTGGTGTCCTCTGTAGACACAGGACAGGAAATAACTAAAAGATGTAATTTATAGTCTAAAAGAACCAGGAAGCTGAAGACTTAAATAAAAATGCCAGTGAGAAGTGGATTAACTTTACAAAGAGTCCCTCAACATCTGTCATGTTTTACAAATTATCCCTGTCCATGTAACTTGGTAGGATACCAGGAAACATCTAGCTCAAGCAAGGATTAATGGAAAAACGTTTTCTTTGTAAAGCCTATCCAGGTAAAATTTTCTAAAAATTCATTAAGAGATAAGTAATAGAGGAAAAGTAAATCCAGGAATTATCTCCTATTAATTTGTAAAATAATTAAATTAGGGCAGTTGAGTCATAGATCAGTATGCACACCCTCTGGTATAATTCTAAAAAAAAAATTATCCTTGAAATACATCGTCTTTAGGTAAAACGTGTCTGCTCTGGCATCAGCCCCCAGATACTGCAAAAGTTTCCAAAAGTCAGAATGAAATTGTACAACACATACAGCTACTATTAATGAAAAATTTGCGGTTTTGAGTATATATTTCTGTCTCTATATCTAGTGATTATGTATTTATGGTTTAACTATATATTTATTGTCTTCTTTACAGAACCCCAACCTGAGGGGAGGGTCTGCCATCTAATCACAAGATGTGTGCGGGTGTGTCAAATCCTCCCGGAGACCAGAATGAGTCGGCAGTTCTGAACTGCGCCACTAGGTGGAGCTGCTATGCTTTGGAAACGGCAAAGAAACCGCCATGTGCCTACTGCAAGGGTGTGAAAGTGGAAGCAGTGCTGCAGCCAGTGCCTGCAGGCGCCTGTGACAACAGAACTGTAGCATAGAGGTGTGAGAACACAAACAGGACCAGGTATTAAGTGAGCCTGAGCGGGGCAAGAAAACACCAAATCACAAAATTAGGAAACCCAGACAGTCAGAATAAGTCCATTGACTTATTTTTTCCATATAGCTTTTTTGAAAGGCAGGGCGGATGTCACCCCAGAGCTAGAAACCACAGGCTACTTGCCTCAGCCCGTTTGCTCTCATGCCTTGGCTTTATTTTGGTGGTTACTATAACCCCACAGCTTTGCTTTGAGTTTCTGGGTTTTGCGCAACCTCATGCATATGCTTTCACGAGTTCTATAATCATCCGTTTAATGGTACTGTCTTACCACGCGGCAGGTAAGAAGCCTTGCTGTGGCTGCTTTCCTAGCAGGCAAGAGCCATGGTACCGTTTACTTGAAAAAAGATCCAGGTCTAGTCTCTTGGGGTTTTAAGCCTTAAAATCCAAATGGTTGCTGAGGAAGGTGAAAGCAAACAAAAAAACAAAACCTTAGGTTTATTTACCAATATTCAGAGGCAGGATCAGAAGCAGATGAGTGTCTCCTAACTATAAAACAGGATTACATGCCTAGCAACAATAGCCTTTAATTGGATCACGAATTCTTTTAGAAAAGGCTGTCTCCCCAGCTCTTTAAACAAGGCAGGTGACAGAGTTAGGTGGGAAAGTATCTATTACCATTAATATCTCTGAGCAAAACGCATTTCAGAAAAAGCTAGACAATATCTGAAGGAGGCTTCAAACTCTTTTGCTTTTATTTTTTTCCCTTTTAATGTACCAAAGTAATATATTAAATACATCTTTCTCTAATGAGGCTTAAATGGTCTCTTTCAAGAATTGCTTATAAGTGACAAGTGTGTTTTAGATAGGAGGAATTTTTTTTTCTCATGCAATGTTACAGTTTATTGTTAATGACATTTAAAATCATCTTGAGCAGAGAGAGCACTTGTAGCAAGTTTATCCTTACGATGGCAGCAGACGGTGTAGTGGCTAAATTTACCAGTTTTAATGTAAGACTGAGAGCCAGCACTGTTTTTGTGGTGCTTAACCTGGGGTGCTTAGTGTTTCTGCCTGTGAGAGAAGGGTAGTGTCTTCCTCTGTAGGAAATGAGCTACAGAATTCAACACAGTTTTGAGCATATGGTATATGACCATGCAGTGCTACTGGCTCAGTGATCATTGGATGTTACTGACAGGGGGCACCATGAGAAGTCACCGTAGCTCCTGCTTCACTGTATGCATAGCTGTCATACGAAAATCATGTTGTTTGCTCTGGGGAAATGGCCCAGTGTTTAAAGTGCTTGCTGTGTAACCATGACGCCCTGAGTTCACACCCCCAGTAACACATAAATGACGGGTGGGCATGACAGCCCCACTGCCCACCTGAAATCCCAGCCCCTGGGAGATGGATGTGGGAATCCCCAGGGCAAGATAGCTAGCTAGGCTAAACTGTCAAACTGTGGGTTCGAGTGAGAGAATCTGTCGCAGTTTGTAAAGAGGATAGTGATTGGAGAAGAGGCCGGTGTCAGCTTCTGATTTTTTTTTCTTTTAAGCAAGCACACAGCACCTTTAATGACGTGTCTGTCCTCTTCTCTTGCCCTCAGGCCCACAGGCTCTTTGAAGTACTACATGAACCCTTCCTCAAAGTGCCTCGATGACCCGCTGCCACGGAGGCCCAGTGTCACAATAAAGCATTTGCATGCCCAGGCCTCTGTGGACGTGCATGTTTACTGATTTCTAACCTCAGCCTTGCAAGTTCCCCGCTTTCCCCCTCCCCAGGGTCTTGTTATGGTTCCTGCTCAAGTTCCCTCTTCTGCTTCTCCTGTCCTGTGGGAGATAGCTCTCAGTGGGGAAAAGTGTCTTGCACCCCACTTTCCTGATCCTTTTTCTTCTTCTTGGGGGATCTTTGACTGGCCCTGGGCTCTGGTTCCTCAGATTGTCTTGGGTCAGTCACCTCAGACTCTGTTGCTTTCTGTCCTCTCTCTTTTTTCTTGCTGGGTGCTAGAGCCCCCTGGGGCTCAAATGCAGCCTCTGTCACCTCTGCCTTGTCTGCCCACTTTTCCTTTTTCTTCTTCGTCTTCTTGGGGGACACAGGAGCCACTTCATCCTGAAGCCCATGTTCTGAAAGTTCCGTCTCCATGAGCACTCCAGGGAGCCCCATCTCTGCCTCCCTCAACAAATTCTGTCTCTTTTCTCCTCTTCTTTGTAGGGGACAGTAGGATGGTTTCCTCATGGGGTTCCATAGTGACCTGTGGCTGAGAGCCAGCCATGGTGCCGTCCACTTCCTCTGTCCCTTCGGCTTCCTTCTGCCTCTTTCTCTTTTTGGTGGAGGACAGGAAGGTCCCCTCAGGAGGGTCTGTTTGAGCCACAGGTTCAGTGTGCCCCAGATCCTCTTCTGCCTGGAATGTCTCTGCCCCCTTGGACTTCTTTCTTTTCTTGCTGCTGGTGGCAGATGGGACTGGCAGCTCTGCCTCGGGCTGCACTGCCTCGGCCTCAATCTCCCCCTCCCCCACGTGATGCTTCTTTTTCTTCACATCCATTCCTAGGTTACCCCAGGCTGTTTCCACCTCCATGATCCCGTGCCTGTTCACAGCCTCCTGAGGGTCTGAGGCCTCTGTACCCTTTCTCTTCTTTTTCTTCTTCCCTGAAGTGGGTGACCTCAGAGCTGAGGCTGACCCCGGCCCTGTGATGGGAGGGTTGCCTCCGAAGGCAGAGAAGCGAGGCCGCAGGCCAGCAGAGATCTGAGGTGGAAGGCTTGTGGGGATCGGCTGCAGGGGGACCCGAGAGATAAGACATTCCCGAGGACCCTCCATGATCTTTAAGCTCCCATTGGGCATGGGGGCACAGGTGAGTCTGCCACCTGCCTTCGATGAAGATGCGAGCAAGGTGGCTTCTCCAGTCTGGGGCTGCTGGTAAAGACCCGGTATTGGTGCTTCTTGCCATCCCGTTTGCCCTTCACAGTCTTGGAGCCAGACAGAGGCACATGCTGCCCATTGAGGCTTTGTTGGGCGAAGCCTGCAGGGGCTCGGATAAGCCACAGTTCTGTATCTGGACCTGTAAGCGCCTCCAAGGAGAAACGGGGGAGGGGGGGATCTGAGCCTGGAGACATTTCCGTGAAGTGGGGAGGGCAGGAGAACCGAGTGGCACCGCAGGCCGGAGTACCCTCCATCCCAACTCTGGAGGAGCCCACGTGCCAGCTTCTGATTTTTACACAAAGCCGCACACCCATGAACATGCCTTGCAAAGAAGGGCAAGGGAGGGGCATCCTGCAGAGTTATTCTGAGAACAACTCTTAGGGCCTTGGCCTTTACAAGTGTTTAGTACACAGGACTATACCTAGACCGAGCTGGGAAAGAATGGCTAACTGATTTGCACTTTTCTTGAACCATTTGGAGGTGGGCATTGGGTTCCAGTTTGCTGCTTATATTCTGTGTGAGGGATGCAGATTCCAGCTTGGCTATTCGAGCCCAGGATGTAGATGAGAGATTCAGGGACTCATTGAAGTCTCACTTCAGGGGTCCCCTGCTCAGCTACCATGGCCTCCTCTGATAGAGTAGGCTGCAGGGTGAGAAGAAACTTTGGAAATGACTGAACTCAGGCATCAGCTACTTCAGGAAATAGCCACCTCTGCCTCCACCTGCCTTTTCATCTTCATCTCCCTAGGATCTTAAGATCCTCTGCCCCACTTTCTTCTCCGGGTCTCAGAGATGGTTGCTTCCTTTCTTCAGGCCTGAGTTCCTCCATCACTTTGACTTTTGCATCTAAATTTCACCTACCCACAGTTGAAGGTTAAGATTCATTATGCAAAGTCAAGCAAAACTCATGCTGACACCGATGTAAATCAGCCTTGTTTACCACCATTTACATAAACACATGCATTAGATGTGCAGAGTGCTGGTCTCCCTGTAGTGGTCCTGATGAGATTTGTGGGCTAATTTACTTCCCAGAAGTTTCTCTTAGCTTGATGACTGTTGGGGGAATGGCAGATTTGCGATGATGCCTTCATTCGTCGCAGCGCAGAACCGAGTGAGGGCAGACAGTGGGCCAGAGGACAAGTGTGGCTCGAGGTCAGACTATTTCCTGTGGTTTACTAAGTAGCTGGATCGCTGCCGCTGCGGCCATCGCTGCTGCCTCTGCGGGCATCGCCACCGCTGTCGCCTTCCACTCTTTCTCTTCTCCCAGTCAAGTTCTCATCTACTCCGTGCTGATTTCAATCTCACTGTGTAGCCCTTGCGGGCCCGGAACTTCTGCTCTCCTGCCTCTGCCTCCCAGATGCTGAGATTATACAGGTATAAACAATCATGCTTGCAAGTGCAGGAATTATAGGCATAAGCCACCATGCCTGGCTATGACTATCTTAATCTTGACTAAATTATTCACCTTTTCCAAGTCTCCAGATCCTTCAAATGGAAGTCACATTATACAGCAAGATTTCTTTCTACTCTTTCTTTTTCCCTCCTGCCTAAGGGATACATCTCTACTCCCATGTCCCCTTTAGTTTCATGGACTCTGCAGAGATAAGAGCTGGTTTAAGGAGAATGAGTTGTAGCTGGTGCAGGGCAGGGCTTGGTATTCTCTTGGAGTTTAGCCTCACCGAGCTTTGTCGACAGCCACTGGCTGTTGAATTACATTGTTTGTTTGTTTTTGTTTTTGTTTTGTTTTGTTTGGTTTGGTTTGGTTTGGTTTTTCAGCCATTGTGTCAGAGATTTACAGATAAAGTAGAGATACTGAGACATCTCTCTTCCCTCAGTTACTGCCAGGAAGTGCCATTTTGTTTTCTGATCTCTGCAGGGTGAGTCCTATGCTGGCCGAATCAGTTGGCCTTACGTGACTGACTTTCTATCATTTTGAAAGGAGCTGAGATTATAATAATGCCATTTGAACTGTGAGCATAAGCAACCCATGGTGCTTTGTATGTAGACCTACTGTGCTTCATATGTAGACCTACAGTGTTCTCACTGGATTTCCTTTCTTCTTTGTGTCTGTGATGTAACACGCATTGGGAAGACAAAGCAAGCATAAAATTGAGCACATGCACTAGAGCCTCTTCTGGAATTCCCAGGGTGAGTAGCTATTTCTACTCAAACACAGCAGAGGTCTTCAGTGAAGGTGGAACCCTGCTTGGCAAGGGTACCTGCCGTGTATGCAGAGAGTATTTGGATTGGGAGGCTCACTGGAGCTGGCCCAGAGAGTTAAGTGAGGGACAGGATAGAGAAAGAAATGGGAGTGTGTGCGTTTGACATCTCAAGGAGGAGGGTGAAGACTGTTGAACATGGGCATAGAGTCATCAGACTTGGGGGTGGGGGTGTAAAGTATCTGGGTATGTAGCCCAGGCTGGCTTCAAGCCATCCTACTACCTTAGCCTCCCGAGTACTGGGATGCATGAACGCACACCAGTTTTTGAGATTATAATTTAAAGGTGATTAGGCAGTGATGACAAGTTCCTGTGTGGCATTAGGAACCAGAGGGTACTTTATATAGCAGAGCAGTCATTTATCGAGAATGAGCTGGAAGCCATTGTCACCACAGCTGACACAGAAAACTGTGTCATGATGCAGTTGTATAGTATTTGCCTACAGTTATTAAATCTGGACCTGAAAAATTTCATCCCAAGACCAAAAGTAAAGGTAAAAACCAAGCTTTCCTAAGTAAGGATGGATGTGGGGGAGGGGGAACAGAGCTGTGGGGGAGGGGAAAGGGCTGTGGGGGAGAAATGTGGACAGAATGTTTCCTCCATTGCTGAGAATAAATGTTCATATAGGTGCTTTGAATGCTAGAACAAGCAGAGGCACGTTATTGATAACCAGTGAGTCATGGCTGTGTTTGGAGTGGAGTGTGGGGCCATGTGTGTTCAGTAAGCATTCTTCCACAGCAGCCCACAGCCCACAGCAGATTTACTGTTAAGAATTTATACATTAATAGGCAGTTTTGTAATTATCCAATCTATATATTGATTGTATATCAGATGATAAAATGTATTTTATTTGTACTATAGACTGTTTACTATTTTAAGTAAAATGAATCTTGAAAAACATTTTTTTTTTAAAAAAAAAAAGATAAATATTGTCTGGAGATGACATTATGGTGTTTGGGAAAATTGGAGTGACTGGAGATAGTATTTGAGATGATCTGAATTCAAAAGGATAAAGAGCAAATTTTCTCATTTGTGTATCTTAAATTTTATATAAAGTACACACACATACACAGAGACACACACACAACGTACATACACAGATATACATACAGAAAGACACACACAGAGACACAACATATGTACAGACACACACAGAGAAATACACACAGAGACACAGACATACACACAAACACACAGATATACAAACATACAACATATACACACAGACACACACAGAAAGACATACATAAACACACACACAAAAAGACATATACACACAAACACAGAAAGACACACACAGACACACGACATATACAAAAACACACACAGAGACACACATACAGACACATGACATACACATACACAAACACATACACAGGCACACATAGATACATGGCATACACACACAAACACACAGAGACACACACAGACACATGACACACAGACGCATGGCATACACACATATAACATATACACAGACACATGACACACACATAGTAAACACACACAACATACAAATAGAAAAGAGGGTGTTAGGCAATGGAGGAGGACTCACAGGAAGGAAGAGGGGAAGGGAGAGAGGAAAGGGTATAGGGAGATGAAAGCATGTGAAATAGTTCAGTGAAAACATCTTGGTAGAATCCATCATACACACACCTATTGCATATATACCCATCACATACATATTCATTACACACATGCCCATCACATACATGCCCATCACACGTGTGCCCATCACACGCATGCTCATCACACAATGTCCATTACATACATGTCCATCACATACATGCCCATCACATAAATACCCATCACATACCCATCACACACATGTCCATCACATGTCCATTACATATATGTCCATCACATACATGTCCATCACATGCATGTCCATCATGTACATGCCTGTCACATACATGCCCATCACATACATGCCATTGCATATATGTACAATGAATATATGGAAAGACTCTATTTTTACTTGATATACTATTATCTGGGTAGATACAAAAGAGCCTTTGGTTTCTACTTTTTTTTTTAAAAGAGCATTTTGTACTCAAAATAATTTAATCATATATAACTTGATGCTGTTGGGTTTCAATGTTGGCCTTCCCTTCCCATCCCATTTTGTTTCCCTGTAAAAATTGACTTTTGGCTTTTGCTTCCTTTGACTGTCCTCATCAAGGTCTTTCTCTCTGGTTCACAGGGCAGTGTGATGAGGATATATTTTAGAGGTAAGAATCAAACATATAAGAATCAAACATGTAAGTATGAATATACCCTCCAGAAAAGATACATCAGGTTTCCAAGCTGACAAAGTCTCCCTCTACAGTTTCCTCTCAGACAAATGTTTTATGAACACAGGCTTTGTTTAGGGACTTACAGCACCCTGATTATGAACTTCTCTTCTTTGGAAGACACTTTTCTCAGACTCTGTCAATCATAGTGACCTTTACTCCTTCCCCAACTTGACACTCAGAAGAGTTACCTCATTGCTATCTCTGTATTTTCAGCCTTTTAAGGTGCCAGACAGAGATTAACATGGCTTTCTTTTGAGTTTTTTTGATATAGTAATAAGACACTTGATGAATATGACTCCACACAGTGTGTGATAAGCACTGAGCATTGGTTTGGTTTGCTTCATCTTGCAATTTTTTGCTAATGACACACATGTATTGGTTAGCCTTACGTAGGATTGTTGAGCTCAGCTTGTGGTAAGGCCACCACTGAGAGAAACTTGCCGAAGAATTGCTCCTGAGGTTCCTGTGGCCTTGCCTCATACCAGTTGGCAAATCTTATGGTTTCTTCAGGATTGAACTACAGCTGCTGGTTCATGCCTGGTGTCTGCCTGCTCAAAGGACTGGAATGTAGCTGCTGAGTCATATTTGGTGTTTGCTACAGGACTGAACTGCAGAGAAAGAAGACAGAGTTCACCCACAAAGAACTATTGCTGAACAGGTCTACTTCCCCGTATTCTAGTAACTTTTCTCTTCCACTACCTCTGCTGGATGGTGGGCTAGAGAGGTTGAACCCTTATTAAAAGTAGGTTGCAAAAAAATTTATGGCTATAGATCTTAAATGAAGACACCTCCTCCTTGAATCTCAATCTGCCCTCTGTCATTTCTTCTTGTGCACAATCTCCAGTTCTAAGGAGCACTACTGTGCTGTGATGTCTCCATTCTGATTCAATCTCTATCAAACTGTCTTCATTTGCCTCTTGGACCTGATGATTGTTCATTGTCTGCCTCTTCCTCGAAGCAACTGCCTTAGACCTTGGGTCTCCTCATTAGGATATCTGGTCCTGAAAAACCTTGACGGGCAGTTGCTGGGGGTGAGATGGCCATCTGGCTGAGGGAAGATGGATGATGAGAAAGGCCAGAAGATGTGTCTTGGTGCTGGATCTCTATGCAAGAAAGCTGATTTTACTCAGACTGTGTGGAGCACATGAACATAAAAAGCAAACTTTCTTAAGATGTTCTTGTTCATGGAACATAACATTGAGTAGATTTTAATTCACTCAACAGATTATTATTATCGTCATGTTTTGGGGAGCTTGACTTAGAAGGGCTGGTTAGATAACAAAAGCACAATGTCTTCTTGCTCGAACACACAAGACTCTTTGCTGCTCAAAGCTATACTAGGAAGAAATGGGTGAGTCTGTGAAAAACACACACAGCATTGGCATACCCAAGAGGTGACACTCGTGGTGTATCTGAAGGGCTGTATCACCCTGCTTTGCCTTCTACAAAGGTTTTCTGTAGTGAGGGCAATTGTTCAATTATACATACACTTCATGGGTTTAAAGCAACCATACACTATTACCTGAGATACATTCCTAATGCATTTACTCTAAGCATAGTATTTATAGCCAGACTCTGTCTAAGAAGGAAGGGGTTGACTGAGTCTTACTTGGGTAACAATATTAAAGGCATAGTATAAATACTTATTTTCTATAAGAATACACCCCAGAGTAGTGTCAGTCTGTGTCTTCAAGTGCTCAATATGGAGAGCGGCTGAGCTGTGAATAGAAAGAACCCTTGTCTATGGTCACTCACCTGCTTACCACTTTTAATTCATTTACACATTTGCATATCTACTGTGTGCTTTTTTCCAGATCCAGGATGAGGCTCGGTAGGCAGAAAAGCCAGTTTCTCTTCTTGAGAAGCTCACAGACTGAAGAAGGATACTAACATCCAACACACAGTAGAGGAACAGGGAAAGAGAAAGTATGACAGCTGAACTCCCAGTGGGCAGACCTCAGGATAGTAAGAGAAGAGCTTGCCCAGGGATGCCTGCAAGAACCAGGTGGTCCTCCAAGCCGTGAGTTCTCACTGCATCTTCACACGATCCCTGGGATGTAGTACCATTGTTCGTTTCATTTATAATCGAGGAAACCAAGATACCTGTGACTTAGTGGGAATGGAAATTCAAGTGGCCTGGCTGCAGAGTCCATGTATCTGTGATCAGCCTCTGCTGTCCCGAGAGGTGGAAAGAGGAATGCGCAAAGAATCCCATGTGATACCGCAGAAGACAAGCGGAGGGCGACACAGTGGGGAGCTGAGCATGGGGAGGAGTTGGGGACAGGACTGAGAAGGTGCAGCAGTTGACAGCAGTGACTGATTTGATGAGAATAACTGGAATCCCTAAAAAACGTTTCCTCCCCTTGTTCTCCTCTTCTCTGACAGCTGTGCAACAAGGTGAAGTCGGGACAGGTGCACCTGGGGCTCTTTCGGGACGACTGTCTTCTGCCTCACACTTTTCTCAGACAGATCTGTACCACATTGAATCCCTTACGTTTGTGGATACTCACGTCGTCCTTGTCTCTGTACCCAGTGCAGGACAGTTTAAGAGCTTTCTCACATCCGGCTAATTGTTGCTCTGTTTCCCACCTCCAGAGACACAGTCTGCTCCTCTAAGTTGGAGAAAGAACCAACGGGGTTCTTGTGAGCAAAGAAAACCAGGGGTGATACTGGTATCTCTTTGGCTTTCTGGAATCTTCTGGGTTTATAAATTCATTGAGTAGATATGGGAGGAATAACACAGGTGAGAGAAATAGATGTGTCTTGAAGCCTGAGCATTCCAGGTTTTAATCTCAACCCTAAGACCTTAAAGGGACCTCATTGGTGTGTGTGTGTGTGTGTGTGTATGTATGTGTGTGTATGTGTGTGTGTGTGGGTGTATGTGTGTGTTTGTGTGTGTGTATTCTTGGTTACTGTATGCAGACAAGTGGTATATAGATTCTGTACGGGGAGTAGATCTATATGAAACATTAGAATAAAGGGCGTACAGTCCAGGGTTGTTTTGTTTATTATTATCCTGCTTGCCTAGCTATGTAGCAGACAGAGTAGATGTTTCAAACATATTCATGAATATCCGGATGCATCAGCATGCAGGTGAGGAGTTGTACAGACAGGGGAGCGGCAGCCATGCTCGCCTAGGAGGATTTATGTGGATGAGGTGGGAGGCAGTATTACAGCAGACAACACAACAGGAGAAAAGCTGGCTGTGGTGGTGTAGCCCTGTAATCCTGGCACTTGGGAGGTGAATGGAGGAGGATCAGGAGTTCAAGGCTAGCCTCCCCTTTAGAGGTTAACACCTGACTACATGAAACTCAGTCTCAAAAGAAACCGACCTACTAACCAGCCAATCAATCAAACAAAAGGCACTGGAATTTAATGTCTCTGTAGATCAGAAGCTTATGGTAGATTTTTGTTAATTTGCTCTATTTAGTCAAGAGAGTTAGAGTGGAATGATTTCGTTACTAAGTTGATTTTTCCTAGCTTTGGGATTCAAAGTTAGACGCACAACACTCCTAAGAGATTTCCTAACAGATTTTAATGACGGCTGGAAAGTGGGTTCCTAAGTCTGCCCTTCTGCTGTAATTTGGCTCACATATTTGTGAGGTTTTCTTCCCATGTGTCCCTGTGTCATGATCATTCCCTACTTTGTAAATATGGGTGTTTTGAAGTTATATGGAAAGACAGATTCAGGGTCTTTAGGTTTGTTCGCTGACAGGGTAACAGAGATAGTGTGGTTTAGAAGTTGTGGGAATGAGCTAGAACACGAAATTACAAGGAACTGAGATGTTGGCAGAATGAGCCGGCCAAAGTTTTCCTTTTCCTTTCTGAGTTTTAACTTTTTCTTTGACGAGAATATTCTGTTTCTTATTTAGCATCCATCCCCATTTCAATGAAATCTCCAGTAACGTGTTTGAATTCGCTTATCATATTTTATGCCAACATATTATTTGATGCATTTTCAAAGATATTGACTATTCTTCAAGTAAAAGCATCGCCCCGTTTATGTTTTCTCACAGTAAGGGCCAGTAAGTACCTCCTTTCCTCCTCTTTAGGCTGGCTGATGCTCATGGATTCGCAGGTGTCGGTGGCTGTTGCAAAATCAAGCTTAGCAGATTGAAAGCAGATAGATCACAGAAGTAAAGAGGGATGCGTGGCGACCAGTTCCAAGGTTCCTTCAAAAATGAAGCATCGGTGGTGGGAGATGATTATTTTGGCAGAGAGAGTACTTAAAATAACACTTGGAGCTGCAAACCGGAGAGCATCAACAGGATAATTCATACACGGGCTCATTTCCTCCTTGCTGGTTATTAGCCAGGAATACAGTTCGGCATATGGCTTCTTATGCTGCTAGTTGGGAGAGAGCAGAATGCGATCCAGAGATGAATGAGTGTTTTCTCATCCAGGGCTCAGCCCACCTACCTTTCTAGGAACTGGGGGGTTAGCCTGTCATTCTGCTGTGAGTCTGAGGGACCGATAGGGTGGGGACAGACTGCACCCGTGGGGCATAATCGTTGCAGGTGTGACATATGCCTGAAACAAGCTTCAGTCTTTAACGTGTATGTTCTAGGACATGTGAGGGTCAACGTGGTTCTGGTTGACATGGTTTTGGGGACATAGAAGTACTCCCCCCCTCTCTTTTTTTTCCTGTTTTGTCCACTGAAAATTCTGGGCATTGTGTACGAGACAGAAGGAGACCCAGCAAGGTAGATGGAGACATACAGCTAGGACCCATAGGGCCTGGGAACCACCAAGGTGTCAGGGAATTCTATATGGTCCTTCCAGTAGTTATAAGGGGCCCATCCTGTTCTGAGACTAAGTGGGCAGCCTCTGCTTCTATTTGGACATCTCAGTAGCAAGGGGCCATCTTTTTTTGATACTCATTTTTATGTGTCATCTTTGAGCTCTATATCTTTTGACAGACCTCTGTCGACATGTTCAGATGACTTTTTATCTTGTGGTGAAAACCTGTGAGCTCTTCTTCGACACCATTTTCCCTGAGAGCAGAGGTAGATCTTCTTATCATCTTTGAGTTAGAGTCTAACCCTTTGTGTTTAGTTTAACATCTGGGCACGGAGGTGCTTAACAAATGCAAGTTGGATTCACTTGAGAGCGGTTGAGATTATACAAGGTGCTCCAGCACTGGGGGTTAACCTGGGAGACAGGTCTCACAGAGATACTGCCAGACATTTGCAAGTGTTCTATTAGTAGGGTTGAAACCTGCCTCAGGGTAGAAGGGGAAGATGTGACAGACAGTATAGTCCCAGGGTCTCCAAGGCCCATAAACTTTGTTCCCTGGGTACCTACAGAGGGCAAGGAATGACTCTTGGAGATCAAGCTAGCAAGGAGATAGTGGATGAATCAGATAGAGCATTGACTAATTTATATTAAAAGGAGAGCACTGAAGGCTGCTATCAACCCTGCTGCGGGAGGACTGTGGAGAGCCATATTTTAGAGGAGGACTCTACTGTCGCTGATGCTCAGGGAGAGACTCACCTCACCTAAACTCTCCAGTTTTGCTATAGAGAAGTTTCTACTCTGAGGACCAGACATACTGTTAATATTCAGTCAGCTTCTTCTCTGTGGAAAAAGAATGTGACTGGGGCTAGAGTTTGACTCAAATTTCATCCCTGAGCTCCTGGACAAATAGTGTCATTGTCATATGTTTTCAGTTTTTTTTTTCCCCTTCTACCTGTGAAGTGGAACTCTAATCAAGCTGCTGCAAAATTCTGTGAACAAAAGATACATGACAGCATCCAGCACGGCGGCTGCTGCCTAAATTAGCCTCACCTTTCATCTCTCAATGCTGAACTATTCTTTACGCTAGATATAGGGAACTGTAGGCGTTCTTAAACAATAAGCCACATCTTGTGATGACTACGCATGATCTCTTAGGGCAGGCAATTCCTTCTGTAGACGACCGGGCTTATTGATCACAAGCTCTTCTTTATAAATCCCGTCAGGGAAAGTAGTTTCTCACTTCAAGTTCTCCTTTCAGGAAGAACTCATTGTTGATCATATGATCTGCTTATAGATATACATATTTGAAATAAGTAATGAATGATAATGTGTTTAATATCTCTTTAGTCCAATGAATATATCTGTCTGTCTATCTATCTATCTATCTATCTATCTATCTATCTATCTATCTATCTATCTATCTATCTATCTATAAAAGCAGAAAAGCCCTGCCTGGAGGATGATTCATTGTCTAAACAGAGATGTGCTCTCTCTCTCAGCTTGCTCCTATTGCTTTTATTAAGATGCTTTTTTTTTGGCATGAGGTCAGCTATCTCTTGTCCTCAGGTATTTATCTCCATGGCTTGTCTCTTGTACAGCTTCTTTTTGCAAAAGCTCAGAGTTAAGATAGATGACTCTCTGAGGTACAAGTAACCACCCCCAGGGGAAACCAGGACATCTAATAAATTAAGTGACTATGGTAGCTGAGTGCCTACAATCTATTAACTAACTTGTACCCAACAGCACCTGCAAGGGGACAGGCTGTTCACTGTAGTGAGGGATAGGGTTCAACTTCACTCACTCAGTTTGAATTCTGGGAAGAACATTGGCTTTGCATAGACTTATGCTGGGATCTTGGCTTTGACATTTACAACTCGGATGCTTTGGAAACTACTTATTTTCAGAGACTCAGTTTCCTTGTGAAAATATTTAAAGTTGCTGATTTGTTGAATCTTACCCTGTGTGGTAGTTAATTTTAACTATCAACATGATGAGCTCTAGAATTACCTGGGCAACAGGCCTCTGGGCATTGGTCACTTGAAGCAGGAAGACTAACCCACTGTTGGTGGCACCATTCCCTGGGCTAGGATTCGGGAGAGAGTGAATTGAATTCAAATATTTATCATTCTCTGCTTATCTAACTTCAGATAACAACATAACCAACTCCCTCAAATTCCTGCCTCCATGTCTTCCCTTCTATGATGGATTATATCCTTGAACTGTGAGCTGAAACAAGCCCCTTCTTCCTTAAGTTGCACTTAGCATGATATTTCATCAGAGCAACGGGAAGGGTTGCTAAGAGACTAAGTACTGCTAAGAGACTGTGTACAAGAGCTAAGCTATATAATTTACATGCATATCACACCAAGTGCCCATAAATTCCACATAGGATTGTGATGGATATAGTTTATCTTTCAGGTGAGGAATCTAAAACCTGGAGAGATTAAGTATCTGGTTCAATGTCTCCCTGCTAGAAGATTTTTGAAGCACAATGGAATTAGGTCCCACTGGCTTTTAAAAGTAAATTTCCATAGTACTCCACTGATGGCTCAGTGGTTAAGAGAATTTGCTGCCCTCTAGAGGACTTCCCTCAGCTCCTAGCTCACACCCTCCCGTAACTTCAGCTTTAATGAATTTGATGTCTCCTGATGTTGACCTCTGGGATTTACATACACAGGTACACATACGTACAAGCATGCACACTTACACCCTAACAAGTTTATACATCAAACACACACACACACACACACACACACACACACACACACACACACATATGCATGCACGCACAGACCCATAGACACACATACCATGCACAGACACAAAATATACAATACATTTGCAGATCATAAAATTTTACTACATCGATTTTTATTTATTTAAATAAAGAGAGCCTAGGGGCTCCAAGTATCACAGGCAATGCACATTATGTAGTGAGACCCACAGTCTGTTTCAATGATTCCAGAGCCAGGTTTGTTTGCATTTTTTGTCCATATTTTACCTTTATCCTTTCTAAAGAGAGTGTCTAGCTCCACAGTGAGTCTGAGTTTGGGGAGGACTGTGTGGAACCGTGTCTGAGGCAACATCCTTAATGACAGCAGCTAAGAAATCAGCCCAACTTCAGAGAAGAGAATATTGAACAGGAAATGAAACTCTCCAGCCGGGAAATGAGTTCACTCATCTCCAGGAACAAATATTCCAGATAAACATTGGAGAGGAAGCAAACCTCGGGAGTCGCATGGAGAATCCTGTTAGAAAGATTAATTTTGGCTTTTCTCCTGTTTTATTCATTACAGTCAAACAACTTCTTCATTCATATCTATATATGGTAAAATCTTGACCCAGCCATCCATCTTGTAAACCCTGAATGGATTCCAGAAGTCGTTCTGGGTATCACACAGAGCTCTGGTCTCAAATTCCATATTGTTGTTCCTTTAGCCACTACATCTTCCTGGTATTTGGAGGGAAATGCTTAGCGGAAATATCTGGAGCCTACCTGTTTCATTGGGAGTTTTACTTGAGGATGTCACCTCACTGTTTGGTCTTCAAGTCTTCTGACGTCTTCCTGTCCTTCTTCATTCACATCTCCCCAGACTCCTCTCCACAGTCCCCTTGGGTCCCCAGGATCTCCTGCCCTGCTTACTTTTTATTCATGGCTTGAAGCTTCCAGCTCTCCTCTGTCCTGAGTCACTCCCAAATGAAAGATTTCTTCTTTCTTTCTCTCAAAGAAAAACCACTAACAGAGCACAAAGACGCATAACGTAACAAAGTTTGACATCTGCTCTTCTATCTACAAGGGCCAGGACCCCATCTGCCCCACTCTCTGCTCTATCTTTACAATCTATCCAGTTTTGCTTATGTGGAAACATGAAATTGCCTATTTTAACTCCCCTTTCCCTGGAAATCTGACCGTTTCATATGATGAGAACTTTATGCATATTTTATGAATGTAACTCTCTTTGATGTTCAGTCCACCTGCTCTAAATCCTGCCTCTTTCCTGTTGTTGAGTGACAGACTTTTCCTGGGGAGACATGAACAAAGATCTACTCACCCCAGATTGGGTACTAATGATAGACCAAAGAAATTATACCACTAAAGCTCAATATGGTGAACCAATCAGTTTTATTGGGGTTATATTCAGGAATATGGATGAGGGGGGTGTGTAGTTACAGGAGTAGAAATGACTCCAAGATAACTAGCTGAACCACCAAAACCCAACTCATCGGGCGTGACAGGTCATAAAAGCTGGGGAGCAGTAACTCCCTGCACAGCCTGCAGGCAGCACAATAAGTTGGAGTTCCTTCCAGGTATTGCAGCTTGCCTGTACTCTCTGCTTCTTCCAGGATGCTTGACTGGGTTCTTAGAGTGTGTCTTAGTGTTTTCTGTTTATAGACTCTTGGGGATGGAGGAGTCTTATGAAACCAGTCAGGTTCAGGGACTTCCTGTAGTTTGTTTTTTTTTGAATTGTTTACTTCCTGTCTACAGGAGCATTCCATCCCTGTAGCATTTCACCTTCCCCATAAATATTGCACTTTAAGACGTTTCTCTCCAAGAAGGAAGGCTTTGATCTGGGAGGAAACTGGGACACAACACTGCCTTTTCTTCATCCTTTCATTCTCGTTTCTTAAAGAGGAAGCTTGCACATCTTGAATTGGAAGGCTGTGTAAGGTGACGTCGAGACAGAGGGAACAGTAGTCATGTTAGTCAGCACTTAGTCTGTTGTGTCCAGACACCAGAGGGATCCACTAAGAGGAGAAGAAAGAGTTTATCTCGTGCCAGTCCCAGGGACTCAGTGCATGGGCTGCTGACTCTTGTTTTTGGGCTATGTAGGGGTGGGGCATGATTTCAGGGACCCCTGATGGAGCTACACTATCCACATCCTGACACTGGGGATGAGGGATGCTTAGAAAAGGAAGGGGGTAGGAGGGAGGTAGAACACCAGGGGCTGGTTTCAAAGTATACCCTTCAAATCTGTGTCCACAGTTTCTTCCAGCTAGGACCACCTGACCTAGAGTTTTCACTGCTTCCCAAGGGTACCATCAATTGGGGACCAAGCTTGCAAACCATGGGAGCTCTTAGAGAACCTTAAGTTCTAAACCACAGGAGTGGTATCCCTACAAAAGCTGCCTCGTAAAGATGTTTTCCAGTATCTGGACAAAGCAAGCAAGCGGTTTTGGCAAGTCCCAAGAACATCAGTCAGATTTACCCAATGTTGAACCAGTACAAGATCTTCATTAAGGCTCAGGGAGATTAACTGACTGCTGCTCAAGGGTCTAATTGTTGTGCTTCAACTGGAATAGCAAACGGCTGATCCCTATCGTTCTTTTATTCAATATTTTGGAAAGAGAAAGAAATTGCTAATTATTGATTTCCCCTGAAATTTCCCTGATCAACAGAAAGCTGAGCACTGTCCAGGGCTGACTCGTTTGCCGTCGTCAGTTTTCACAAGCGGAGGAACTACATCCTGATGCTTCAAACAGAAAACAATGGCCTTAAGTGAGAGAGTGTTGGGAGTCACCCCTGCTTGTACAGATCCAGGGGAAATGGAGGTCCCATCTGTTCTCTGGGAGTCACATGGTTAGAGGTGCCCCATAGTCTGTAGAGAACAAGAAAATAAAAATGAAAAGACCGGAGACATGCTCAGAGGTCAAGGGTGTGCACTGCTCTTGCAGAGGTTTCAGATTTGGTTCCCAGCACCTACATCAGGTGGTTCGCAAACACCTGTAGCTCCTGCCTCAGAGGATCCAATGTCTCCCTCTGGCTGCTTCGAACCCTTCACTACATATGCATATCTGCCCTCCCCTTCCTCCCATAGACATGTAATTAAAAGAAAAGGATCAACTCAGCCATCTATGAAAGTGTCCTGACATTCTGAAAGCTAACTTGCTGAAATTAAAAACCTAAGTCTCAGAATATTTCACTGTTACAAGAACGATAGCGTAAGCTGGACATGACAGCTCATGCCTGTAATCCCAGCATTCAGAAGGCAGAGCCAGGAGGGTTTCTTTGAATTCAAGGTTACCCTAGGCTGGGCAAGTAACTCTTAGACCAGCCTGGGCCACAGATTAAGATTCCGCATCCCGAACCAACACAGACTAAATGACAGGCAGATGTGATTTAGGAAAGATTTTTAGAGATATGAACCCCGAATTTAGTTAATCTTCTATATAATGGGATGCATACATATTTAAAAGAAAGCACCACTTATCTGTCTTTTATTCCTTAATAAAGCTGGGGAAAAATAAATGAAGGAAGAGAGGCTGGTTCAGGCTTGTTGCCACAGGCCCGTGGCATCCAGGAGACTAAGACCGAAGGACTGCTGTGAATTGAAGGCTAGTCTGGGCAACTAGAGGGGAAAAAAGAAAGGAAGAGGAAGAAGAAAAGGAAATAAATTGCCAGAAGCTCTCAGGACAGCATCCTGAAACTTGGCATGCCTTAGTCCTTTATGCATGAATTTTAGAGCACTTGAATTTGAAATGTAGTTGACCGCTTTGATGATTACAGTGGTTTTACTTAGGAAAAACAATCAACATAAACAGACTCCCTTTCTGCTCATTTTCTGCGCGAACAGTATTAACCTCCAGTGATGCCTCTGTTAATCATTTCCCAGAATTTCTTCCTCAGCCACTCCCCCAACTCCTTCTGAAAGATTTCTTGCCACACTGTGTGCAGCCTTGGGAGGGGGAGGGATGTCAGCAGAGGTGTTCTTCTCCTTGGCTGAAGCTGAAGTACCCTGGTCTTTTCTAACCTAAGCCAGCTAGAGCAGTGTTAGCACTTAGTGCTCACTTAGCTGTAAGGTCTTGAAAGCAGCTCACAGATGCAAGGAACCATTGTAGTGGACCACTGCTAGAAAATACACAGCTCTCGCATCAAAGGACATAAGAGACAGTTTATTTTGGAGCCAAATCTGAGTGACCATGGCCTGGTCATTATCTAATTTTCCATGTTCTAACATAGTAACAGTTTCATGAATGTTTTCATAGTAACAGTAAAGAAAATGATAAATGCTTAAAACACATTGAGAGAAACATGGGGTAGGCGGGCTACAGCAAAGGACAGAGATCTCTACAGTAGGCCTCAGAGTCTGTCTGATGAGATGACATTGCTAGCTTTAGTGTTGGTGGGAGTCAGGGCTCTGTTTGTACATTACAAAAGGGTCTTACTTGGTAGTCCCAAGGGCATTAGGACAAATGCAGAGATGTCAAGAAATGGCTATTCAGGGGCTGAGATAGCCTATAATTGGGCTCTGAGTCTATTCAAAGCCTTTGCCATTCTCAGAAGTCAGACAGCCTAGCAGGATGTTTAAGATGAGTGTAACACCCTCTAACACTGGAAACTTCAGTTGACGGTTTTCACGCTAGTCTGTGTGTCACGCCGGACGGTTTATCTGTTACTCAGGAATGTCATTTCTTTAGAAGGCCGTGGATTTCCTTAGCCTCATATATTTTATGAGCTCTCAGCATTCTGATAATAAATGCTTTATGTACAAGTTAGTCTGAGTCAATTTCTGTTCTTTATCTATTTAAATTAATTATTAAATTTTATCATTTTGAGGCCAGGTGCCATGTAGCCCAGGTTGGTCTAGTTTTTACTGTAACCTGGAGTGGCCTTCAATTCTTATTCCTCCTGCCTTAACCTCCCAAGGGCAGGAATTCTAGGCATCCTCTCCCCTAGCTTCCCTGCTTTGGTTCAAAGACTGTTATCTGCCTGTGAAACTGCAGGAGAAGATCCTGACGCTCTGGTACCCAGGGCTTGATGGAGAAATGAGCAAAGATGTAGACTGTTCTGCACAAAGGCTGGACTCAAGTCTTACATCTGTCAGTATAATAAATGTGGTCTCAGTGTTTTTAAATCTGATGCAAAATGATATATTTTTATTAATTTACATATTTATTTAGTGTGCTTGTGTGTGTGCAGGTCAGAGGACAGCCTGGAGGAACTGGATCTCTCTGTCTACATTCTACTTCTGGTGATAAAGTTTCAAATGGTCAGGATTGGGATTCACCCTCTGAGCCATCTTGCTGACTCTGATTTTCTCGACATCCTTTAAAGCTTTATTTCAGAAATTATATTAGGGTGGCTAATAACTCTTTTTAGCCAAGTTGTTAGAAACTCTGAACAGACTGTGTGCATCAGGGAGAGTATTGGGGTGTGAAGTGCTGCCACCAGGCCTCCTGTCAAACAAGACCTGGCTTGCTGACCACCTCTGCAGCTCTCCTGGGCATCAAAGCAACAGATTCCCACACAACGTCTTCTCTGTGACAGCATCTATTCCAGGCAATAACAACACCCAGAAAGAAAGGGTAGAGCCTCTTCTTCCCAAAGGTGAAAGAAAGCCCACAGGAGAAGGCAGCACCATACCTGGACATGTGATTCCCTGTGACTGGTACAATCTGGTCAGGCAGCACAGTCCTTGGAGTAGCCTGGAGGGAAGAATTATTTATTGGGCTTAAGGAAGTTAAGAAGTCCCTGAACTTCCAGCTGGAAGACTAGATGCTGATTAAGTGGATGGCAGACATGGATGTCCTGGGCACTAGGGCACCTGACACACAGCGTGCACAGTTCTGTTAAGAGAGATGTTGTAGTACTTAAAATGTTTATGACCTACCAATTGACATTTATGGCAGAACCTGTAGGAGCTTGGGGGCTTTGGGGTGTTGACACCCTCAATAGCATCTGGAGCCAGACTCCATGGTCTAAGGGAGGCATAGACCTGGAATAAGAACCCAGTGAGCAAAGTTCTCTCATGCTTCTTCCATCTCCATCATCACTCTTCTCTTGGCTGTAGACGCTGTGCTCAATTCCTTAGGGAAGGTGCATGTCCCTTCTAGAACGTGGGCTGCTGAGCCTTGGGAACGAGATCGGTTTCTTCCCTGGAGTTGTTGCTATAGGGCCCCTAGGAGGAAGAGATGTGTTCACACACACGCTTGCTGTCAGGAAAGATTGTTTTCATGCTGAGAATTCAATCAAACCGGATTCTATTGCAACAGCACAAGCAAACCAACAAACAGGCTGTGGGTTAGTAGCGATTGCAATACACGGGGTAGAGAAGACAGAGGAGGCCCCGGAAAAGGAAGGAAGCAGCCGCATAGGAATATGGGAAATGGCATCTTCAGTTTTCTATCTTTGTTTCTTCTTCATTTTTTCATTTATTTTCACTGGGTTCATTCTATTTACCTGCTAGGAATTGGCAGGCGAGTGCCAGGCACAGAACCCTGAGCACGGTTGAGAGTTTGATTTGAGAAGGAGAGCGTTGGTTTTCCAGAGAGGACCCTATATCATACAGGAGCTGGACCTGACTTAAGTGTCAGTCCAGATGGAGTGTCCCTCAGTGCCTCAGTTAGCTTCTTGATGTGAAAATGTACCTAGCAGCCCTGTTCACTGAGTACAGATGTCATGATAATTGATTATTTATGACCTACCAATGTAATGACTGCATGAAAACATAAATTGAAAAGTGAAGTATTTCCTTCTTAAATAATTGCAGTTGCTGTGGGACATCGGGGCCCACGGGGACTTTCCTAGCACAGTGTCTCCCAGGTTAGAATGCCATTAGATTTGGTTCCTCTTATTTACTCACCTGTTTTAGCTTTTATGCTTAATTTTTTTTTGTTAGAGCAAGTAGAAAAATCCATATCGATAAGATATAATGCCATTAGATATGGTAATGTTGATCTTTCTTTCTTTCTTTCTTTCTTTCTTTCTTTCTTTCTTTCTTTCT
>NW_021604615.1:12820322-12842747 GCF_004785775.1 Grammomys surdaster | reverse complement strand
TCTTTCTTTCTTTCTTTCTTTCTTTCTTTCTTTCTTTCTTTCTTTCTTTCTTTCTTTCTTTCTTCGAGACAAGGTTTCTCTGCGTAGTCCTGGCTGTCCTGGAACTCACCAGGCTAGCCTCGAACTCTCGAACTCAGAAATCCGCCTGCCTTTGCCTCCCAAATGCTGGGATTAAAGGTGTGCACCACCACCGCCCGGCGGTAATGTTCTAGCTTTAGCTTACATGCTATTTGTTTTGATGTGGGGATTAGTAAATTATAGCCCATAAGTCAAATCAAAGTCACCACCCTTTTATATGTATGTTTTAAATGGTTGAAAAAAATAATCGAAAGAAAAAAATTATTTCTGACGCCTGAAAATAACACAAACATCAAGCTCTAGTGTATTTAAAGTTTTATTGAAGTACTGTGCTATTTGTTTACTCAGGGGTCATAGAATTGCTTTGAGGCTCCAGAGACATGTCCAGGTCCTCTTGATGTATGACAGTTCTACACTAAGACAGACCTGAGGTGGAATCTAATAAGATGTGTTACAACTGATGGTGAATTATGAGTGAGGAGTAAAATATCCTGAGGGCTGAAGAATTCATCTTTTTTCATTTTCTATTACATCTTAAAAAATTTTAAATATTTTCATATATTATATATATATAGTAAATATTTTTTATTGATACATTTTATGTTTCTTAAATTCTTTTTACAGTCCAGCCATTATCCCCCTCCTGGTCTGTCCTCTGACTGCTCCTCATCCCATTCCTCCTTCCCCATCTCCAAGAGGATGTGCCCACACCCTGACACCCCACCAGACCTTCCCATTTCCTGGGGCCTCAAGTCTCTTGAGGGTTAGGTGCGTCTTCTCTCATTGAGGCATAGATTATATTTTGATCATATTCTTTCCCCTCCTCCCAAATCCTCCCAGATCCTCTCCACCTCCCTATCCACCCAACTTCATGTTCTTTCTCACAATCTCAAAACCAAACCCTTAGTCAAAAACCCCAAACCATGAAATCAAAATTAAAAAAACCCAAAGACAAAAAAAAAAATGAAACCATAACAACAGAAAAAAAAAATGAAGCACACACACAGAAAACCATGAAGTCCATTTTGTGTTGGCCAACTCCTTGTCAGCATGCCATCTGCCCCGGAGTATGGCTGATATACCCAGTATAACTTTGTGGTATAAAACTGATTTTCCCAGCAAGTATTAACTGAAAATAGATTTTTGGTTTAGCAGAGGGACTTTCTGTCTCCTTGTCTTTCTCCATGATGGAATTTTGTGTGGTTTAAACTTCTGCAGGTCCTGTGCATGCTCCCACAGTCTATGTGGGTTCATAAGTGCATGAGTCCTGTTGTGTCGGAAAGAGTCTTCCATCACCTCTGGCTCTTACAATCTTTCCACCTCCTTTTTTACATAGATCCCTAACTCTTGAGGGGAGAGATTTGACAAAGACATTGCACTTAAGGCTAAATGCTCCAAGGTCTCTTGCTCTCTGAACTTTGCAGAGTTGTAAGTCTCTGTGTTAGTTCCCATCTCCTGCAAGAAGAAGCTTCTTCTCTGATGAGGGCTGAGACAGGCACTGATCTCTGGGTATAGCAGAATGTCATTGGGAATACGTTTATTTTATTTTTCCTTAGCAGAATAATAGTAGTAGCTTTCCCCTAGACCTATGACCTGTCTGGCCTCAGGTTCTTGTTCACTTTGGCAGTGTGAGGTATGGGATTCATCTCATGGATTGAACCTTAAATCCAAACAAACAGTGGTTGGTTCCTCCCGTTTGCACCACAGTTGGACTAGTGTTGCAGACAGGTTGCTGTTGCAGGTCATAGCTGGGCGAGATTGGTGATGACCTTTCTCTTCCAGTAGTATGTGCAGCTCCTTTCCTAACTGTGAACGCTAACAAGTATGGGTGAAATCCTAGTTGGGCAGCATCTCTGTTTCTCAGTGTTTGATGACTTAGGTAAGTGGTGAACTCAGCAACAGAGCCTCACCATTAGCCGATGGATTTATAGAGTTTGTGAAACATGAATTATGTTATGCCTCTGCTCATTTTATTATTTTATCATCATTAGCAAGCACACTTCAGGAAACTATCTGAATCCACCCATGTTACTGTATCAGGAGCATAACTGTAACTGTTGCTAGTTTCGTAATGTGGTTGGAAGGAAGAGTGGAGAAATCCACTGAACTTGAACCTGATCCTGGATAGAGAAACAGATAAATAGGAATCGAGGCTGTTACAAATATATAGGAACCAAGAGTGTCTTCTGCAAAGCAACAGAACTGAACACTGTCCATTTTACTTGAGAATATCTCGAGTAACTGACCATGCTCTCTGGCTGCCTGTGGTGGGAGAGACCTAATGAGCATCTTTGCAACTGAAGAGCTAAGAGCATGATTGGAGGCTTAGCCAGGGGTTTGTGTTAATATCAGTTTTCCTGAATCTAGCAAACCACAATAGTTTGGAGGGTATCCATGTTCTTAAGAAAAAGAATCTGAAGTGGTTAATATGGATGATCAACTTACAGGGTCTAGAATCTCAAGAAAAATCACCCGGGCTTGTCCTCAAGGGAGTTTCTAGGCTACATTGATTGAAATTGGAAGACCCATCCTCGCTGTGTACAGCACTATCCGGTACAATGGAATCCGAGGCTCAATATAAAGGAGAAGGCAAACTGAATACTTGCATTCATCTCTGTGCTTCCTGACAGTGGATCCAGCGTGTGGAGCTGACCAGCTAACACATGACTTCCCTGCCATGATGAATTATGCCTTCAAACCATGAACCAGAAAAAAAAATCCATCTTCCTTAAGCAGTGTTTTTGTCAGGTAGCTTGCCATCGCAATGAGAAAAGTAAGCACTACATATACCTAAGGTTAAATGTCAGGGGCAGGGGTGAGGGAGGCAAGAAATTAGAAGTAAAGGAATGGGGACAGATGGGTTATTACAATCATTCTCTAAGTTTGCTTGTTTTGTAAATACAAATTGAAAATAGAGTACTCTACACAGTAATGTTGTTTCCATGAGTTATTCTAAGGAAGCCATTATTGAGTTACAGAAAGGTGTTTGTAAAGGTGTGTCTTCTTAATCTTGTTTGTAGAAGGGCGACACAGGATGATCTGAACTTCTAGCAGTAGGGGATTAGCATCAGTGATGGACCTGTAAAAATTTAAAGAATATTTTATAGGACAGGGAAATATTTATCATATTTTTCTGAGAACTAGACAGTTGGCAAAACCACATGGTTTTGTTTGGCAAGGTGGTGCAGCCCGTAATGGTGCTTGCTGCCCAGGCTGGTGACCTGAGTTCCATCCCTAGCACACACACAGTAGGAAGAGAAAACTGACTCTTGAAAGTTGTCCTCTGCCTGTGCTTCCACCAAAGGCCAAGAGGAGATGACCATGGTCTGTTTGCAGCCTGAAGCCATGTTGATGCTCATGGGATGTGTAGCCATGAGGCGCCATACTGATCTGAACGGCCTGTATTGTTATCTAAGGCCATGGTGATGTCCTACATGTAATGCCTCTGAGGGAAATCTCTGAGTCCATGATCTTACTGGCCATGACTGCATTGATGTCCATGGCCTGTGTTGCCACTGAAGGCCAGGCAGATGCTCATGCTCTGTGCTGTGGCCTAAAGCCATGTTGATATCTGTGATCTAAGCTGCATCAGAGGGCCTTGTCTGGGTCTGTGGCCTGCTGCAAATAGGAAATAGGAGGCTTGTTTGTGTTCTATGCTGAAGCCAGAAACTGTGTGCAAGCTTATGATTCATGTTCCCATAGACTATAAAGAGCAAATATGCTACTTTCACAGTGATATGAATAACTGTTGATGCACAGTTGAGAAACAGGGACACGGAAGACTTCTGTGACAACCCTTAACTCTACTCTCCACCCAGTAGTAGCAGCCTAGACAGGAAGCAATCTGAGAGAACTCTTAAAACCTGTGATAGGATGCTGAAGTGTAGCTCTCCATATTGGTGGCTTCCAGCAGGGAGGTAGGAGGGGAAGAACTCACTTTTATTTAAGGAGAAGGCCACTGAAAGTTTGACCAAACTCCAGTGAGTAAGTTGGACTTTATTGTTTTTTTTTTGTTTTTTTGTTTTTTGTTTTGGTTCTGGGAGTGGAGAAGTGAAAGGGCAGTGGGGATGGTGATGGAAGGCCTGGGAAGCAAATAGATAGGTGTGTATGATGGGAAGTTCCCAAAGAATCAATAAAAATAGTATGGTGGATACAAAAAGCTGTCTTCTTACAAATGCACTTCGGCGTGTATGTATGCACATAATTAAAGTAGATTAAATAAAAAGTATTTTTGAATGAAAAAGAATGTATGAGTTGGGTTGGAGAGTAGTCAATGGTTAAGAACACTGGATGCTTATTGAGAACTTTTGGTGCTGCTTCTAGGAATTTGGATTTGTCACTGGGCTTGAGCAAGGAAGTAGGCTCAGATAAGAGTTAGAAACAGTGACCATGGGGCTTTGTTTACTGCTTAGTTACTACCTTGTGTGAGCTCTTTGCTTGCTACTTTACTTAATTATTACCCTGTGTGATCCTTTTGCTTACTGCTTTACTTAATTACTATCTTGTGTGATCTCCTTGTTTTATTATTTTGCGTGATTACTTTGTCTTTGATCTAAGAACTGATCATGTTTTTTGGATATACCTAGAATGATATAAAAGCAGCTTGGGAAAGAATAAAACTGCTTCAGCCTCAGTACTGGCTGGAGTCATGTTATAATTTTGTCTAATTGTTTTTCTTCTTTTTCAATCCTCACTCTTTCCCTTGAGACTCTGTTGACTGACTGAGCTGGCTTGGTCAGATGCTCATGTAGAGTAGCCATGTTTGGTTCCTAGCACCCACATGCTAGCTCACAACTGCCTGTGTTGTTGCAGAGGCTCTGATGCCCTCATCTGGCTTCCATGGACATCAGGCATATACATGACATACATACACACATAAAAGCAAATACTCATATGCCAAGGACCAGCCTCAGCTTGGTTGGGGGTCCTGAAGAAGGGGTGTTTGGGAGTCAATTCTGGGTACACGCTGACAGTCTTGTGTTCTTCTTCTTTTTTTTTTTTATTGGATGATTTATTTACATTTCCTATGTTGTCCCCTTAACCCATCCCCCACCACCCCCTCGGAACCCCCAATCCCCTCGCCCCTCCTCCTTCTTCTCTGTGGATGTAACCTCTATCTACACCCCCCCCACTCCCACCTCCCCACCCTCAAAATTCCCACCCCCTGGGGCATCCAGCCTTCATGAGGTCAAGGTTCTCTTCTTCCACCTATGCCCAGCAGGGCCCTCCACTCTCCAGAGATCTCCAGACAGCTCAGCTCTTGTAGACCAAAGGCCCCTCTTTTATTTGCATATCAATTCAGTTCTCCACCCCAGGTTCCCTTTTGATTATTCCATGAATCAATATTTTATGACCTTAGCCCCTTGATTCTTAGAAAAGACAGCAAGTAGATGCAATGAATTTAGAGATGCAATGAATTCAGAGATCTGTCTTCTTTTGTAAGTACAGACAATAAAGCTAGCTAGTTAGGATCTGGCTCTGAGATTAAGATTTTAACCTTTCTGACCCTAAACTAGCTTTGTTCCAGGTTGACCTTGAACTCAGGAATTTATTGTGTGTGTTATAAGCAGAAACAATAAACTTAGCTGGGTGGGATCTTGCCCTGCAATTGCCACTCCCTAAATTTCTTTATCTCCTTCCTTGATATCTTTCTGACAATCTGGTTCACAGTATAGCTGTTTCTGTTCTTTTAGGTCCCTAAAGACCCTCATACAATTCATATTGCATTCTTATATTTTGCATAGTTGAGAAATTATACATTCGTGAACTCATGTTTTCAGAGTTCTTTCCCACAGCCTTAAGGGCTGTCCTGAAGGTCATAGCACTTACCATTTTGTTGAGATACACTCTCACCTCCCAGAGTCACGCTGCTTCTAATTATCATGGAGTCGTTAACCTGTCAACATCATGGACCAGGGAAGGGCTTATGAGACCCTTAGCAGTTAATGGTTACTGAGGAGGATCAAACATCTTTTTTTTCCCAGTGGTCTCTCCCTTCACTGGTAAAATGATCATGCTCTTGTCAATACTTCCATACCCGTGTTACTGTAAGAAACCCTAATGAAACTCATTGTCACACACACACACACACACACACACACACACACACACACACACACCACACACGAGAAACAAGCAGAAATAGGCCTTACTTGGAAGAGGAAGGGAATTATCAGGGGAGGCCAGACAAAGGCTAACAGGGTGAATGTGATTGAAATACATTATATACTTGCATGAAAATATCATGATGAAACCCATTATTCCACATAATTAATATATGCTAATAAAAACCTTTAAAAGGGGCTGCTAAGTGACCTTTCTGAAATCTGAGGTATATGAAGACTCTACCTGCAGTGTTCATGCTTCAAGCAGAAAATCTGGAAAAATAATTACCCAGCCCAGATTGCATGTGGTGGTGGTAGTATTAGGTGAGAAGAAGGAATCGGGAACTCCTGCCACTGTATCAGCCTCAGCTCGGCTCTTCCTTTAGGAAAAGGGAGTATTAAGCAAGACAGACTCTACATCCCCTGCTGTTCCATCTGTACAGGGCTCAGGGAAAGTGAACTGTCATCTCTAAGAGGAGAGTGAGATTCCCTGCCTGGGCCTTAAGGTGGGGAGTGCTTCTGCTAATTTCTTTTGGAGGAAGCACAAGGCTCACAAATAAAAGACCAGAATTTCAAGCTACTGTCTGATGTACTTACAGAAATCTGAAAGTGTGGCTCAGTTGACCGTTCTTCCATGCCTCATTCTAGCTGCCCTTCAGGTATGGACTGCAGGCCATGCTCTCTGTGCCTATGCTGACTAACATGAGGACATAGATATGTGTGAGCAGGCCTTCTCACTGAGCATCATTCTGAGTACTGGCTCAAGTTTTTCTCTGACAGAACTCATTCTCTGCATCGTATCTGCTTCCTATTGGGTCATCTTCAAAATGGATGATTGAAATCTCAGACTGGTATAAAGAGGCCACTTAAGTGTTACTGAAGGAGGATTAGGGGATACCTTGGTTGGTAAAGTGCTTACTTTACAAGTATGTGGACCTGAACCCATGCAAGAAACCCAGGTGTAGTAGAATGTGCTTACAATGCTACACCTAGGGAGGCAGAGCCAGAAGGATCCTGGGGTTTGCTGAAAGGTACCAGACTAAGCTACTGGTGAGTCTGTGGTGGTTTGAATATGCTTGGCCCAGGAAATGGCGCTATTAGGCGGTATGGCCTTGTTGAAGTAGGTATAGCCTTGTTGGAGGAAGTGTGGGGGAGGAGGCTTCCCCTCCTCTTACCTGTGTGGGGAAGCCACATGGTGAGTGCAGGGTTGAGGAGCCAATCTTCTCCTAGCAGCCTTCAGATGAAGATGTAGAACTCTCGGCTCTTCCTGCACCATGCCTGCCTGGGTGCTATAGTGCTCCATCTTGATGATAATGAATTGAACCTCTGAATTTGTAGGCCAGCTCCAATTAAATGTTGTCTTTATAAGAGTTCCTTGGTCATGGTGTCTGTTCACAGCTGTAAAGCCCTAAAGAAGACAGAGTCCCAGGTCCCAGTGAAAGAACCTGTCTCAAGAAAAGGTGGATAGCATCTGGGAAAGTGACACAAGAGGTTGACCTCTGGTCTCCACAAGTGCATGCAAACCCACCCCTATTGCCACCACTCCACGTGACATATTTACTGAGTGAATAAGACCTTCTTTGCTTAATATTGAACACAAAGCATCTGTGTACATTTAACTCGAATCCCAATAACTAAACAGTGAAGTACTATATGTAGTCTTGTATCTTTTTAATCGTTGTGGTAGTATACAAACAACACAATTTATCTCCTCTCTCCCCCATTTTTAAGTGCTCAGGATCGAGCTACCTTTTAGCCATCCGTAGAAGCACAGTTCTCTTATACTAAGTTCACTTTCCTGTTATGAAGTCATCACTACCCCCATCTCTGCAGGTTTTCATCCTTCCTGGCACTATGTACCCATCAAACAGTAGCTTCTCACTCCTATGGCCGGCTTGCTTCATGTACTGCAAAGCCTTTGAGGTTATTCCATCCTCCAGCAAGCTGTGGAGTTCCATCCCTCCTTAAGGCTGAACAATGTTTTCTGGTTCATTTGCTTATCTGTGCATCTGTGTATGGACACTGGGGTTCCTTCTATACTGGCTGTTGTGAGGACTGCTGTTGTGAACAGTTGTGAGCGAATCTGCTCAGGAACCTCTTTCTGTTCTTTTGGGCAGGAACCCAGAAATGAGATTGGTGAGTCATTTGTAATTTGATGTTTTTCTGGGGAACTGCCATATTGTTTTCCACAATGGACACCCACTTTTCTTCCCACATTTTCATTTGCATATTGGTCTCAGTGCCTACACATCTCATTAGCATTTGCCATACATGTGCATTTTTGTCTTGAGTGATGACAGCTATCCTGAGAGATATGAGGTAGCACTTTAATGTTGAAGACTTTTAAAGAGTGGTTTATTAAAATACTCATGCTTCTGAGAGGAGTAAATTCCTGATCTGGTACTCATGAACTCATATAAGGAATAGGAGTGGGGATCAAGAGTGGGGTGATGGGATGGGGAAGGGAGGGCAAATATCTAAGAAGCTAATGAGCAATCAGGACTGGTGGGTTTGTGCAACTCTGGATGCTTCTTTGACTGCCCAGGTGTAGTGCACTCCCTTGTGCTTGAGTAGGAGGGATCACATTCTTGAATGGAGTTCTGAATGGTTGTCCTGCTAGAGATGCTAGCCAGGCCAGTCAAGATGTAGTGAGAAAACTAGGGAGGGGACAAAATGAGTAATGTACATGATACAGAAGCATGAGGATGAGATGGGACTCCCAGCATCCAAGCAGTGAATGTCTGTAACCCCACTTGGGGTTGCAATGGGAGTTGCTAGGGCTCAAGAATCCTTAGGGCTTGATGCCTATCCCATCTAGTCTAATTGGTAAGCTCTGACTGAGCTCAGTGAGAGATCCTGTCTTAAGATATAATGTAGACAGTGAAGGGGCCTCTGCATGTGCACACTTGGGTACTTGAACACATATGCACACATGTTCATATACACATACACAATTTTTGAAAGTGTTGTTGAAAAAAGAGACAGAGTGAGGCAGTCCTGGTCCCATGATTCTGTCATGGTGTGCAGGCCAGGTCATGCGAGGCAATGTGAGCAGGCTGGAGAATGGTCGTCAGTGATCAGTGGGCTCTGGGCTTGTCTCTAGTTGTCTTGGATCTGGATCTAGGGGAATATTTTCTCCTCAAGAGTGCTAGACAGACAAGGGTGGTTTGGAAGTTGGTGGCGGGCTTGCTGATTGGCACATGAACATTGGCATTTTTTCCCTCTACTTTATTAGGTTCTTATACCTGTACCTCCCTTCCAACCCTTACTCCACCCTAATCCCTTTCAACCTCCCATCACTAAATAGGAAAGAAAGAAGATTAGCAGGGAAAGAGGGCATAGACCTCTTTAGACTACTTCCTGTTGATTAGGAACTTTAAATTTTTGGGGGCCAGTCCAACCTTTGTTAGGATATCTCCAACAACTTCTCATCAAACCAAAACATCAATAACCCGGAGCAGCAGAGGGAGCAACAGCCACCACAGACCGTCTCAGAGCTCTTCCGTTTATACCCTCTCTAGAGTCTCCCCGAATTAAACTATCTGCAGCTGGTCACAATCACACCCCTTCTAGTGCAGGAGGCAAATCATAATCACCTGCTGTGAAGCAGTCTGGGATTAAAATAAAAACATATTCATATAACATAACTGAGTTTTATATGAAACCAAAATTCTTACTTAATACAAAAGACAATCACACAGGAGTATTTTCTGGGTCTAGGGATTATCTGTGCCTGAGAGGAGCAGACAGTCTTTCTCTGTCTTCTAGGCCCAAAGACATCCAAGCATCAAACCATAGAGAAAACAAGTAATATAGTCTTACATAGATTTTTAAACATAATTCAGTCTGAAAACTCTGAAGTGTTTTAACTGCTTTGTCATCACTAAAGGAGGTAGGAACCTTTAGTGACAAACTTGTATATTACGCACTGTCATTGCTTTTCACTAAAAATTCCTGGAGAAAACTGTACATGCCAGGTGCACCTGTAGATGTCAGAGAACAACTTGCAAGAGCTGACCTCTTCTCCTATGTGAGTGCCTACGTATTGGACTTAGGTCGTCAGGCTCTTCAGCAAGTTCCTTTCCCCATGGCGCCATCTGGGAAGCCCTTAATTTTTAATTTCAATGTAGATGCATTTAGGAATCTTTTCTATTAATTTCTGTGTTTTTCTGTGTCTAATTTAACAAATTACTTTCCATCAAGATATTTAAATGATTTGCATATCCCACCCCCACCCCCCATCCTCAATTTTGGTTTTACTTAAGACACTGCACAGTTTTAGTGAACCTGTACCTTGATGTGGGATTGTATTCTATACATTTTTAGGTAGAGAAGCAGAATTTCTAGTTCCATTTGGGGATGATTCGTCATTATTTTGTTATTTTTAAGCTTCTTTTTTTTTTTTTTTTTTGAGACATAGTCTGGCCTGGAACTTGCTATGGAGATCAGGCTGGCCTTGAACTCAGAACAGTTGATTTGATTTAGCAATTACTTTCTTTGATATTTACCCAACAGGAACCAAAATTTCTCTTCAGAAAAGTCTGTATCTGAACATTCATAAGTTATATTTATAACTACAGGACGAATGGATAAACAACCTATAATGATCTAAGCTGTGGAATATCACTAAGCAATGAAAAGAAGTAAGATCTCAAATCATGAGAAGACATGGGGACAGCTTATATATGAATTACAAGTGAAAAGTGGATAGGAAAGTCTGCAGTGTGACCTCAACTACATGACCTTTTGGAGATGGCAGATGACAGGAATAGTAAGGGAGAATGATGGCTGTCAGTGTTAAAGCAGGGGAGTGAGGCAGAGGACAGGAGATTCAGGACCATGACACTCATCTGTGCAATCCTGTAATGATGGACTCAGATCACTGTGCTTGAGACACACATGGTACACAACAGCAGTTAGCTCCAGTGTCACCTGTGGCCTTTGAGTCATAACTGTATATCCTTACAGACTGGTCAGTCATAACCAATGTGACCCTCTGGTGTGGAATGTGCATGTGTAGGATGTAGGGGATGGGAATTCTTGATGCTTTCCATTCAGCTTTTCTGTGAATCTCAAACCTCTGAAAATAGTGTATTAAAGATATGTAATTATGCGAGCTATTTGTTCCTTTACTTCATTCATGTGATAATTACTGAAGCTGGTATTTTTATTCAAAGCCTTTTTTTTTTTTTGCACTGTCATGTAATTACCTCAGGACTCTGTTTCCTTAAAGAATATTTATTGGTTCCCCTCAGAGAACCATCATAAAATTAGCTTGTTTATTTCTTTGCTCCAATCCCACAATCACCTATTTCATAGTTATTAATATTACCATTCATGGCTTTCTCTAGTACTTTTATGCATGTTTATACTTTAATTACCTTATTAGCTTTAAGCTATATTTTAAAACTCTCAGCTATTTTGGATTAAGCATTCGATGAATTTAATTCCAAGCTTCCTCCTCTTTTATTTCTGCTACCTTTTAAATTAAATTTCCCCCCACTCTGCTGGGGAGCATAGCATCTGTACCGCAGGCTCTTACCCTAATCTTCTGCTTACGTTGCTGTCCTATGCTTAAACAGCAGCAGCCAGATGTTTTTTTTCATCTGCTAATTCTGTAATTTAGCTGTCTGAGATCAATCCTTTATTGATATTCTGAGAAGAATGCTAGGTGTTCAGAAGCCATTCTTTTCGAATTGAAACACTCTCAGAAGATCAGGGAGCAAAGGGAACTTAGAAGGCTCCAGAAACGTATGGACTCACTGGCTCTGGAAGTACAGGGCATCATTACAAGACTCCCAGGACCTTCGTCAGGTTCTAGAAACACTAATAGTTGCCTTGGCAGAAACACTCTGGTGGAATTGCCTGCAAAGTGGCAGGGAACTCCAGAGATACAGATTTCTCTAGAATCATCCCTGTATTGGCAGAGGCTTCTCAATGTTTCTGCTGCCTTTGAGTCACCTATCACCTGCTCAAGACATCTTTGCCATGGTCTTTTCTTGCAGGCCACACGTTAGCCAAGCTCCACTCCCTACCCAAGGAAAGAGAAACTTCTGTCACTTAGCTTAAGTCATATGTGCCTGTCTCCCCTACCTCTCTTAAACTGTATGCTGACTATTTATTTATTTATTTATTTATTTATTTATTTATGTCAAATTGATGCAAGCTAGAGTCATCTGGGAAGAGGGAACCTCAACTGAGAAAATACCTCCATCAGATTGGCTCAGAGGCCAGCTTATAGGGACATTTTCTTGATTAATGAGTGATGTAAGAGGACCCAGTTCACTGCGGGTGATACCACTCCTGGATGTTAGTTCTGGGTTGTATAAAAAGTAAATGGAGCAAGCCAGTAAGCACTTTCCTCTAGGTTTTTTGTTTCAGTTCCTGCCTGGGCTTCTTTCTATGATGGACTGTGATCAGGACATATAAGTTCAAGAAACTCTTTCCTGCTTAACCTGCTTTTGTCATAGTGTTTAACTGAGTACTAGAATGCATGCTAGGGAAAATAGCATATGCCACCTATTAGCTAAGCCTGTATCCTCTCCATAGAGCACAGGATCTCCCATTCTTTGGAACCCTTAAGAGAAGATACTTTTCCTTGTAGGGACTGAAGCTGTGGCTTCAGCACTAAAAAAGCTGGTGGCTAAAGGACAATTCAGCTTAGTGCCTTTCTCTCGTCTTTTTTTACTCTAGAAAAAAAAAATTGAACAATTCTGATTTGGGGATCTTGTCACATTGGCTTCTTGATGACATGTGGGATCTGGGCTTGCTTCTGATTGGAGGAGACACTGGCCTTCTGTGCATTCCTTAGATGGCCAAGTGGTGAAAGTTCATGGAAAGAAGCCTGTGGGAGGATGTTTATTTTCACCCATCTTTTCTATAGATCTGGCAAGCACAGTTTTAAATGCCTAGGGTAGTTCGGCTTTGCTCATGGTATGGGAGGCCAGAGAACAGATCCTCATGTGAACTTGTACTTCATTTGTACCCACTGGGGTCAGGAGGCTGCCACAGGACTTAGGCTATGTGCACATGAGAGGCTAGTTTTCTCCTTCTTTCTGGTTCTTGCATCCTTCCCAGTGGCTTCATTTCACACAGATTGCTCCATTTTTCTCCATTTCTACCGTATACAATTTTCCCGTCCCAGTACTCACCTTTGTCAGATTGCGCTTCTCCATGCTTCTTCCTTTCTGAGATCTTTGAAAATTTCAAATAAGAGCACATGCATTTATGTGGAGTGAATAATGCATGGGCCTGCTCTTTTCAATGCATGATACTGCACTCTTTTAAAAAAAAAAATCACTCAAGAATATGTGTGGCAAAAACAGTGAAGGGAAGGTCATCACTATGGTTAAAGATAATTAGCAATTGATTAGCACCCAAGACACTAAATGAAAAGACACATTTCTCCCCAAGATGGCTTGAGTTGATCAAAGCAAGCATTCTTATTTAAGGATAGCCATGGATTTTGGGTATGCGATGGAGCAAAATCTTCACGTTAATATGAGCATGATTCACAATAAACATCTATTTGGGAAAGAGACAGAAGCCATTTCTCAGAGCTCAGTGCCATATTTTTAGTTAAGGAGTGTCTATTACCAGCAATCCAAGTCTTACAAACATCTTCTGGCAAGTGTTTGCAGGGCTGACGCTGTAACCCCGATTATGCCTACTGTTTCCTCCGACTATCCAGTGTTGGAAAGGGAGAGGTTTCCTTTCCCTTCCTTTCTCAGATGGATTCATCGAGACTCAGCTCTGAGTGGAAATAGTGCCACTTAGTATTGACAGGACCATTGATGGCTGAGACAAAGAGGCACCCTCCTGAGGCTGCGGGAGTAGACATGGAGGGCCTATGCTGATCCCATCTGGTTTTGGAGGATCTGAACTCACATGTGTCTGAACATTAAAGAAGTGGATGCCAGTAATGCAATTTTTGATTCAAAAAAGTTTAGAGATTGTCTGTACTGACAATGGATAGCTTAATTTTCCTGTCCCTACACCCTCAGCAATACAGCAGAAGACTATTTATATAGCATCTGCCATGCCTCAGGTATGATATGTGAGCTAGAGGTGATTTAAGCATATGGAAATATTTATGTAGAATAGATACAAATAGTAATCCTGTAATTCATTTGTTTGAGATGGTGTTAATTTGAGCCAGATAACGTGAAACATAATTATGCACATGTCTGAGGGGATTTTGAGAAGACATTAGTTTTAGTTGGTGGACTGGGTTAATAATTTCTGTCACTCATGTGTTTGGGCCTCTTCCAATCCACTAAGGGCTCAAATAGAAGAACAAGAGGGAGGGAAAATTCCCACCCACTGCTTGAGCTGGGATGTCCATACTCCCTGTACATAGGCATCAGTCAACCCAGTTTTCAGCCTTGAGACTTGGAATCACACATAAACTTGGCCTCCCTGGTTCATTGGCCTTTGAGTTTGTATTAAACTGTGATATCTGCTCTCTTGGCCTCTAGCTAGGACTTGGCTATTGCCTAGACAAGGCTCAATCATAACATTCACCAGTCTCTCAGAGAAGGTCTCTTTCTGTCCACTCATTGTCATGTGGCTTTGTTTCTCTGGAGAATCTTGACTGATTCCAGCACAATAGTCACATTTTATTTCATGTTTTAATTTGCAGTAGTTTGGATGAAGGAGCTTGGGGTGTCAAAGCAGTCAGTCCCTTTAGGCTCTAAGCAAAGAATGCAGGGAGCAGAGCCCAGTGTTAGCATACAACACAAGCAGGAACAGGGTGAAAAACATCCTTCCCCTCCTGCCTGAGGTCATAAGCACCTTGAACTATAGTCATAAAATGATCAATGGTAATTTCTTATTGAGGGTCTTCATGATTCTCAGCATGTAGACCAAGTTACATATTCCCCATAGTCCTAGGTCGCTGTGGCATGGGACCTTCCCAAACCCTTGGGAACCTCCAAGAGCTTCACTGCATGTGAGTTCCTAACATTAATAACAACCTGTCATCTGAACAAAGAAGTTCTGCCTCTGCATCTCTTTCATCTCCAAATCTTTCCCCAATTTATCTAACACTAGGTATGTTGTGGGCATTCTGAGAGGACCAAGTCATTGTTAAAGTGTAGAGTGGGTTTAAAGAAACTTAGTTAATGACAGGGTTTCTGTCTTAACTGTTGAGAACTGAGAGAGACATCTGTAGCATGCTTACACATGCATATTAGGAAAGTAGTGAAGGCTGTAGTTTTGTAAGGCCAGTGAGAGATCAGGGATTCCTGGAGTCCCACTGATACTTTATGTACCCAAGGCTGATGCTGGACATTCATTCCTTGATTGAAATTGGTTTCCACAGCATGTCCTCTGATACTCATGGTGCAGGGACAGGAGAGACTGAGCCCACATATTGAGGTGGTCTTGCCACAGTGACAGACTAAGGGAAAGCCAGGATGGGTGGATATGGTCCTGTGAGTTCAGAGGCTTCTCTTCCTATATTACAAGGCCTCATCCCTCCTTAGGGGCAACCCTTCACTTGTTTTCCTTTCCAAATAAATAAAGCAAGTCTGAGCATGGGAAAGTGATCACACCAAGCTTGGTGGGAAGACACAGCCCTGTTAGAACAATCGATTTTTCTGTGTCTTGTACAAAGTTAAGATTTTTGTCCCTAAGAGATATCTGTATTCTGCTTGCTTTTGTCTTTGAATTCACTCTGTTGTCTTAGACTAAGAAGTTAACAGTGAGCTTCTGTCGCTATCTCATGAATTCCAAACACCCTGGGAAACATCTAGTAGAATCAAAGTGAACGAAACAGTTCATTAGAAGATGCCACAAAATGCTAATTCTAAGTGCTGCTCAGCTGTGTCCTTTTCTCCTTTTAGAATTTTTTTTTCCCTTTTAAGCAGGAAAATGGCTCTCAGCTTCTGGTGAGTTTCAGAAAAACACTGTGGGCATGATGGCTGATTTCAGCATGGAAAAGTGGCAGAGTGGGAAGCATTGGTAAGAACAGAGAGGTGACAACACTGAGCACAGGCACGTGACACACTCACCTGCCACCAAGTCCTAGTACAGTACTTATCAACAATACACATTTGACACAATGCTGTCAAACAAGCTAACAAATGCAGGCCCACACCATCACAATATCAGCATGTGTCCTGTGGGCTCTTCTCGCCTCTGCTTCTCTGGGGTTGACCAGATAGACATTTCATAATCTGGTCCTGGGAATGGCCTTCGTGCCATCAGATCTTTGGGATGTTAAGAACTGCTGTCTTTTTCTTCTGTGGGGGAATCCAGGGAAGTTTCTGAAGATTTACTGTCACAGTCATTCTGGTCGTCTATTTTTCTATCACATCGCACCTCAAAACTTAATGATTTTATCATGAGCACAGGCTGTCTTGGTAATTCTTGTTCTCCAGATAGACTGTCATTCTTTCTATATGTGGTGGGAGAACAGGTTTGAGGGGCCCATGTGGCTTTCTTTCCATGCCTGCTGCCTTGGTACTGATAGAAGGGAGGCTGGTATCAGCTAGGACAGAAGGAAGAGCATTTAGCTAGGACAGAAGGAAGAGAATTTACCATGTCTTTCAAGCATCTTGTCCTCCAGTGAGTAGAGGACAAACCCATCATTTTTAAAGTCTGAATGGATAATAATTTTGTTTTGTTTCTACTAGTCAAATGGCTAGGGAGCTCAGCTATGTCTCAGGGCAGACAACATCAAACCTGTCATTGGATGGAAAGAATGTTAAATAAATTGGACTCTTCTCTTCTCTTCTCTTCTCTTCTCTTCTCTTCTCTTCTCTTCTCTTCTCTTCTCTCCTCTCCTCTCCTCTCCTCTCCTCTCCTCTCCTCTCCTCTCTTCTTCCCCCTTCTTCCCCTCCTCTCCCCTCCTTTCCTTTTCTCTTTTTCTTCCACTGTCACCGCCACTGCCTCCACCACCACCACCACCACCACCACCACCACCTCCTCATTTTTCTTCCCTTTCTCCTCTTTTTCTTTCCTTATTCTTTTTTTAGTGTGGTACTGGGAACAGAACTTAGAGTCTTAGGCATCATAGTATTGAGCTATACTTCCAGACCTGTTTTTACTTAGTCAAAGAGAATATCAAATTTAAAGTATGATACAATAGTTAAAGGGTAGAATCAATCTAAGTATTTACATATAGGTAGTGGATAGACAAAGCAGGGTGTGTCCATAAAAAGGAATATTTTTCAGCCTTCAAAGGAGGTGAATTCTGGCAAATATTACAATTTGGGTGAACCTTGAGGGCTGTATGCAAATTGAAACAAGCTAATCTCAAGAAGACAGACATGTAGAATTCTACTTATATGAGGTATCTGGGATGTTCAAATTTCTAGAGATAATGTAGGATTGAATTTGTCAGGCTCTGAGGGATGGGGCATGGAGAGTCAGTATTTAATGGGTACAGATTTTGACTTTTGCTAAATGAAAAAATTTCTGGGATAGATGATGAGTATGGTTATGCAACCAGAATGTTCTAGTTGCCTTTGTACTATGCTCCCAAATGTGGTTAAGATGGTACATTTCACGTAGTATATAACTTTCAATAGGATAGAATAATTGATATTGTATTAAGACAAACAAAATCTAATGGCCTTTTGAACATCATCAGTCATCTGGATTTCCAAGAGTTTTTCTGGAATTTCAAAAGCCCTCACCTCCTTTTCCTTTCACTGGGCTTTGGTACCCAACTGTCTCCTTTTCCTTTTTCTGGGGTTTGGTACTCAACCAAATTATAGGAGTAAGTAGAAGTTTTTAGCATCAGGCAGAGAAATGATTGGGAGACTCACATTTAAAAATTAAAGCCATCGCAGACTTTCTCGTTCTCAGGAAAATTTGTTCCTGAATTATTAATTCTGTTTTGCTCCCTTATTAAAATAAAGATAACAGAGTGAAATCGAGGTGCTTCAACTTACCTGTCAGCTTCTCTCAACAGAACCAACAAGGTTTAGCTCTCTAAACTCACCTCCGGTTTCTATGCAAAGTTTTAAAATTTGGCTTTGCTTTCTAACTGCTTTGCAGTGGGTTGTATGGGTTCAGGAAGCATTGTGAGACTCTGTCTTGAGCTGAGGCCATTTCCTCCTCCTCCTCCTCCTCCTCCTCCTCCTCCTCCTCCTCCTCCTCCTCCTCCTTTTTCCTCCTCCTCTTTTTCCTCTTCCTCCTCCTTTTCCTCTTCTTTTTATTTGTTATTTAGAAACATCCATATAACCTCACATTCTTCAAAAACATATGCATTGATAATTTTATTAAAAATAGAAGTAGAGCATGCACTCTTGAAAAATACACATTATAAAGTAGAGTTTGCTGTATTTTATGAAACCTGGACTAAATCAGAAAGAAAAAAATCTTTTTAGGATTTCAGAGGCTCCTCCAGCCCTCTCAACCCCCCGGGATGGGCTCTCTCTAGGGCTGGTAATACTATGCTTTTTGAGCCTTTTCTAAGTAGAAATATAGGGGCTATTTATTATTGGCTTCTTGGACTCAAATGTGCTTGAATGATTCACCTATGTGCTGCCTGGATGTATACTCTTGCTTTTTTCTCATGGAAATACACTGCAGTTTATTCCCCTCTTCTGCTGCTGCACATTGGTTGTTTCTGGTTTTTGAAGATCAACAGTGTTGCTTATGAATGTTTCCACCGAAACATCTGACATGGATACACTTGTCCTCTCAGTCCCTCTCACTTCGTTCTTCCAAGGGAGATGAATTCCTGCCACAGGGTAGATTCATGATGGTGTTCATATAGATACCAAACATCCTGCCCCAAACCAGCCGTATGTATTTAAACTATAACCAAACCCCTGGACTCAGAGTTGGCAGTATTTTCTTACCATAAACCCTGGTGAGTGGGTAGGGGGTGACATTATGCTGTTTCTTTGCTATTTATAGGATTGTTTTTTTTTTTTTTGTCATGCCTGTTCAACTGACGTATCCAAAGATGATGCTGCCTGCTTTCTTCTTGGTGGTTCACAGATATTTTAAATATAGATCTTCTGAATGGAAACACTTCATTGGATAGTAAATATGTGGCTATTTAACTTTATTCTTTTAAAAAGATTTATTTGTATTGCTTTTAATCACATGTATGTTCATGTGATTCCTATGACAATGATCTCATTACATTATTTAAGACTGAGTTTTATGTATGATGTGTATAAAGCCATTATGGCTTACCATCAGAGCAAAGAGCCTTCTATTTTTTAAACCTTTATTATTATAAGTTAATTATAGATCCAAAGTATTATTGTGTATTGTGTTTAAGTTTAGGTACCAACTTCAAGAGGCATTTGGATGCTATTAGCCTTTAATTCAGAAGGAGACTCTGAATAAAGCGGGTTGTCCACTAGAATGTGGGTGAGAATCATCTAAATCAAGGGCTCAAACAGAACAAGCTGTGTCTCTGAGCAGGAGGGTGCCCCTCCATGGCAAGCCTTTGGGCTCGTCTGCATCACTGGGAGAGGCCTCTAGGCTGGCAGTCCACACTACAGTAGTCACTCACCTGCTTCCACAGAGTGGTTGCCAACTCCAGTGATATACCCTTTTTTAACTCTGTGGACTGCGTAATCTGTCACTCTGGAGGAACTAGCCATCTTCTTAGGCCTTCCAGGCATCTTAGAGACTCTGGATCCCAGAAAGGGGCTTCTGAAAGCTGGCCTGGCTTGTCACAGCACACAGATCAGCTGGGAGCTGAGCCAGGGCATAGACCCTGGAACCACAGTGAGGGACACGGAAGAAAGGAAACAGCGGTACGAACATGAGAATAAGGCGAGCACTGGATGAGCCATGGAGGAGAAGCCAAGAGATACATTGGATGCAGCAGCAAGGTAAGGGAGCTCCCAGCGCTGTCTCGAGTGAGCCACGTGTGGAGCCCAGTCAGTATGCTGAGAGCTACATTAAGGCAGTTTTATGTGACCCTCCAACATTCCCTGTTCCGAATGTTGATGAGGCTTCTCACCCTACAATGTCTGTTTTTGTCTGATAGTCTTTACTCACTATAGAGGAAAGGATCCAGGGGGAAAAGATGGTTGTTTCTGAGACATAATCTTATCCAAACAGTCATAAGCTGGGAGGAGAGACTGAGGAGGAGACTTTTGGAGTCCCTTATGCTCCTCCTCGGTATTTAATTACGTGCAAGCCTGCCCTTTAGAGTCCATAGGAGCCCCAGGGAAAATGTTATGCCAGGTAATGAATTTTTATTACGTGTTGAGTCTACTTTATTACCACATTCATATGGCCTTTTCCCAATCTATTGACTTCAGGGCTGGAGGAAGGACCCTCACATGGTACATACTTTAGCAGATTCAGATCTGTAATGAACACCGGGATTTTGGAGGGTCTAATTCAGCCATGGAATATAGATTTGTTTATGCAGGATCTGGTAAAAATTTCTGGATTGTATGCGTTCCATTCCCTGAAAGTTAAGGTCCTTGTCAGGGGAGGATGTTAGTCAGACATTCTTGAATAAATTCTCCCCCTCCCCCTTTCTTGCATAAGTACCCCAGTGTTTGATTAAGATGATGATAACTGTCTAATTAAATTATTTAAGACTGAATGTATGATGTGCATTAAGACACAGGAAAGGTACATTTCTTTTTTGGTTATATGACAGGTGATACTCAATATATATCGTTAATTGAATGAGCCAATAAAATCAAGAAAATTATTGTTTAAAATAAAATGTTTCATTTAAACTCTGCATCCATCCCTACCCTCTATGTGTTTTAAGCCCTGGCAGAAAGACCTCTGCATTAGTTACTTTTATGTAATTAAGAAAGACAACTTTATTTGGGATTGTAGTTACAGCGGGATATGTATCTATCTTGGTCGGGAGGCATGGCAACAGAGCAAGAAAACAAAGTGACCAGAGTGGTAAGCTGAGAGATCACATCTGGTCCAGAAGCATGGAGCATAGAGGCTGAAGTGGAAGCCCAGTGAGGTTACCTAATCTCAAAACCTGCTCACAGTGATGTACTTCCTGCAGCAAGTTCACACCTTCCAAACTACCCCAAACAGTACCACCAATTTAGCAATCAAGTGCTCAATACCTGAGCCTATCAGGGACTTTTCATTCAGACCACCACACCTGCTTTTTGTATGTCTAGTCCATTGGGTCTGCATTCTACCATTATGGGTAGTTCATTTGTGGTTTTTCAGTTCCATTATAGTGCATGGCATTGACACTTTGCTCACCCAAAGGAAAGCTATTCAGCTATTATTATATCTGTCAAAATACAAAGGTAATAACCAACTAACCAACCAACCAAGCAGCCAGCTACCCAGCCAACAAACCTTTCGATTATGAATATAACAAAATGTCAGTGCTACATAAAATCCCATGTAAAGGCACCCAGATTCATTACTATGGAAGTCCTTCTCCTCTGAGCCCACATCTCTGGCAGATATAGCCGACTGCCCTTCATTGTATGTTCTGCTTTTCTGCATTGCTTAAGTAGGGTACCAAAGGGCAGCCAGATCTGCAGAGTAAGCTATCAACTAACAGATGCTTCTGCAGTCTCCTTGGTTCCAAGCAAGAAACAGAAAGAGAAGGGTATTGGATGGGAGACAGGCTGTGAGGACAACAGGGAAATTGTGTGCAACAGCATGCAAGTTGACTACCAGGAATAGTCTTCCTTTTGTCTCTTAGCGATTCTTCCTGATTGTGTGAGATAATGTGCTGGAGTAAAGCATGGCATAGCTGAAGGTAGACATGGGACCGTGAGGCAGAGGCTGAAGGAACTGACCCGGGGTGAGCTGCCCAGAAGCCCCAAAGTCTGTACAAAGTCTGTACAGAGGTGTTCATGGAGTGTCAATCTAAGCTTGGAGTTTGCACAAGTTACTACACACAGATCCAGGCAAGGAAATCTAGAAAGCATATGTGATAGGTAGTATCAATCAAGGTTTTCTACACCCAGTGTGTGTGTGTGTGTTTGTGTGTGTATGTTACATATACATGTATATATAATACATACATATGCAGAGAGGGAGAGAGAATGTATGTGTGTATATATAGAGAGACAGAAGGGAGAAGATGGATAGATAGAAGATAAATGTTAAAGCGAAAAATATGGATGATAGATAATAGATAGATAGATAGATAGTCAGATAGTCAGATAGATAGATAGATAGTCAGATAGATAGATAGATAGATAGATAGATAGATAGTCAGATAGATAGATAGATAGATAGATAGATAGTCAGATAGATAGATAGTCAGATAGATAGATAGATAGATAGATAGATAGATAGATAGATAGTCAGA
>NW_021604615.1:12820241-12820312 GCF_004785775.1 Grammomys surdaster | reverse complement strand
TAGATAGATAGATAGATAGATAGATAGATAGATAGTCAGATAGATAGTCAGATAGATAGTCAGATAGATAG
>NW_021604615.1:12813331-12820141 GCF_004785775.1 Grammomys surdaster | reverse complement strand
TAGTCAGATAGATAGATAGTCAGATAGATAGTCAGATAGATAGATAGTCAGATAGATAGATAGATAGATAGATAGTCAAATAGATAGATAGATAGTCAGATAGATAGATAGTCAGATAGATAGATGATAGATAGATAGATAGATAGATCTATTGATACATACTCTGTGGTTCAGATACACGGCTATAGGAGCTGACAAGCCTACATGTAGATGCTGGGCTGGAGATTGAGACCTGGCCCTTCACTTGCAGTTAAAATTTAAGATCGTCTGGTGGAGCATTCCTTCTTGACCGAGAAGGCCTGGTTGTTTTGTGTATTCAGTTTTCTGACGGAATACAGACCATTTACATTATTAAAGGCACTCTACTTTATCTAAAGCCCATCAGTTTAACTGTTGAGGAAACACTCTTACAGAGTCACCCAGGATAATATTTGTTTGGTTGTTTGGGTACTGCAGTCAAGCCAACTCGACTCACATAAATGGATCACTATACAGGACCAAGCAGGTCAGATACTGTGGAAGATGGAGTCCGCTTTCTGCGGCTGTGCTTCCTTTCAGGGTACATTCTGATGAGAAGCCTCACGTGACTGTGGCTCTGACTATGTTAGAGATGCACACAGGGGGAAGCAGGAGGGAGCACACCGTTCTCCATGCCCCTGGGGATATGGTGTCCCCAGCATGTTGGTCACAGGAAACTCAGGATGAGGGCATATTGATTTTCCATGGCCTTTTGTGGTTCAAACAGGAAATGTCTCTCCAGGAAATCTTCACATCCAGCTGGTGGCAATGTTTTAGAAGGTTCTGAGAGCTTTAAGAGGTGGAACCCAGAGAGAGTTTGTCATTGGGGTGAGGGGATTCTATGGTGCATCTTGTCCCTGGTACTTTCTTCTTTCTCTGCATCCTCTCTACCAGAGTTCACAGCTGTTCCCCACCACATATTCTTTTCAATGTTCTGCCCACATGCGTGGGGCCAAGTGACCCAGTGTGGATTGTGAGACGAAATAAAAATTGTCTCTCCTTAATTGTTCTGTTGGATATTTTGGTCACAGCCATGTAAAGAACTAATTTGCCCTCTTTATTGAAGTAGAGGACCTGGGAGGAAGGTTCTTCGATTCTTTGTGGTGTTTCTACGGTAGAAAACATTAGGAAAACAAGAAACACCGAGAAAGGCAGAAAAGCTATTATCACCATTGAGAATGGAAGTCTATTCCTTGGGAGGCTTTAAATTCAGTCATAACCTCAACCTAGGCAAAGTCTTGGGCCATAGCCAGCATCTGCATCTTGGATTACAGCCTCGCCTGTCTCCCCTGCTGCAAAAGGGACATCTCTTCCTCACCACAGGAGAGAACAAGGAATGCAGGCCCCACTTGTCCTGGGCTTCTCAGATTGAGCCAGACTCACAGCTGCTGCCTACATCAAAGCAAGCCTGTTCCAGGGAAGCTGAGGAGGATCAGAAGCTGGCACTTAGCATCTTTCTTTTATTTTAGCATGATTACCCTTGTTTCTGCCCCTGGAGATGGGCTCATTTCAGCATCCGGAGAGACTGGCTTCTCAAAAAAAAAAAAATCACTCAATCACTCACATTTGCCCAGGACAGAAGCAAATAGAAATGAAGATCCCAGCTCTGACACAGACCCAGACACATTTATATGACCATTCAATTTTCAGACTATATCAGAATCATTATGAGGAACTATAGAAGAAAGAAGATAACAGAAAACAATCTAGCATTCAATCAATTCAGAACATCTGTCAGGACCAGGTACTTCAGTTGAACTGACTACTAGGATATAAGCATCCCCCCACCCCCAACCTCAGAAGGATCTGTATATGCAGATGTCTACATGGCATTCCCTCTGACTCTCTTCCTCATATCCATCTCATATATAAAAATTCTGTTAACAGAATGTCTGTGTGCACACATGATTTATATTCAAAATTGGAAAGTATTTATTTTTGCATAGCTCTAGACATTGATTTTCTGCTTAAAATGATCTGAGAATATTTTCCCATGTCATTACTAGAGAGCTACACCACTCATTTAATTCTTTTAAAAATTACTATTAGTTTTCAAATTAAAATTAAATTTAATTTTTTACTTATATTTGACTACTTTGTGTACACACACACACACACACACACACACACACACACACACACATTTTGATGATATATACCCAGCTCTCCTTTCCCACTTCCCCTGGGTCTTCCCAAAAGCTTCCCATTTTGTTTTTCTTTTTAAAACTTACTGAGTCCAATTAGTGCTGTCTAAGCATGGACACCCCATCAGCGGCATGTTGCCCAGCACATATTGATCACCAATAGCTCCTCAGCTAGGGTACACTCTTACCACTCATTTAAATCTTATTGTTACATATTCAGGTTGATGTTGTTTTTGCTGTTATAAAGATTGCCAGGGCCATTCTGGCCTATGCACTGTGCTGTTTTGTAGGGAAAATTCTTGGAAATTTGACAGATTAGAGCACAGACCATGGATCTTGTCACAGTTTTATATGTGATTACCCCATAGCTTTTTCAGAAGTATCCATGAGGGAAGGAACTTTCTTGACATGTGACATTCTTAATTTCATACTCCAGTATTGGATGTTTTAAAAAAATTATATATGGAGCATGGTATGGTGGTGTATACCGTTAATCCTGGTACTGGGGAAGCAGAGACAAGGGTATCTCTGAGTTCAAAGTAGCCTGGTTCAGCCTGGTCTACAGAGCAAGTTCTGGGACAGCTAGGAATACACAGAGAAACCCTATCTTGAAAAACAAACAAAATAAAATTACATATAGAACAAGCAAAGAGTAGTGGAACATCATAGGCTGAAGTGGGACTATCTGGTTTCTTTGGTGACTCAGTTGTGTCATGTGATGTTTTTCTAGAAATTGTCTTATGAGAGGATGCTTTTGCTGAAGCAGACACATGATGTATTTTTGGAAGCAGCCTAAAAAAAGGGCATGTGATGTTTTGCTAGCATGAATGCTTGAGAGAACGTGTGATGTTTAGAAAGGATATAAGTATAACACAATAGACAGTGGATGATGCTGTGTGGCATTGGTTTGCCTTGCCATTCTTTGCTAGTCATTGTTGGGCTTTGCTGATGCTGGTCTTTGCTGACCACACTTTGTGTTATTGGGACAAATATCTAGAATATAGTTAGGGATTATTCTGGTTTAGAAAAATGGGGGTCATAGGTTCTTCACGGTTCATGACTATTGCCTGTGTCCTGGACTACTCACTGCCCAACCCCACCTGCTCTTGGGGGTTGGAGATGAGGTTCTTAGAGTCAATGATATGGACTCCGGGAGCAGGTGAGGAACACCACAGCAAGCTCCCTGCACGCTGCTGCAAGCTTCTTTAGTACCCTCCACCGGTGCCACATTGGTCCCAAGAAAGCATCTCTTTTAAACAGCAGTTACTGATTGGCTGGCATTGTCTGCACCAGCAATCCTTGGTCTCTCAGGCAGTCCTCAGTTAGGTCCTCCTGCAGGAGATGCTTTTGCAGCTGCGTGAGTTCTCAGTGTTTACACAGAGGTGGGCCTGTTGTTTCTGCTGCACATGACTTTAGTAGCCTTGGATAGTTGGCTGGATTTCTGGCACCAGTCATGATTTCCCTCTTGTTTAGAGGGACTTATGTCTAATTAGAGGGTTATTACTGTCGATGCATATGTGTCAGTACTGCACCCTTACGTGACATGCTGTTCATTGATGTGATTCATAGGTGTCATAGCTGGGTAAGACTGTTGGTTGTCTAATGTTTTGTTTGGAAGCTTGCATGGAGACAACTGGTACCACACAGCTAGTACTCAGGGAAGAGGCTTTCAGGCCACTCCACTCGGGGGCCTTTGGACCCCAGGTCTGAAGTGCATAGTGCCTTTGGCAATAGAGACTTACCTTCCACCTTAAGCAGCAACCAATGGCAACAGCAATAGCTTATAATGTTTGGGGAGTCTTTTGAATAATTCTGGCCAACAACTCAAAAGAGGGCTTGTCAAGCCTGGTGTTGGATATTTTGTTAGGTGGTCTTTGTCTCTTGGAGGGAGTGTTGTCAGCCCAGATGAGAAACTTACAACTGAACTATATACGTATCGATGCCGACTTACATGTATTCTAGGCATTTTTAGGGACGGTTATGATTCCTTCTGACCTTCTCAGATATCCTACTGTTATCTTAGACTCCTCCCTCCTTCTCCCGTATTTACTTTCCTCTCCTCCATAATTAGAGCCCCCCCTTTTTTCACAAATTTCCCCCATCAGATCACTTACACCTTGTTATTCTTATCCCTGTTGTTCCCCTGCCACACCCCCACCCCTTTCTACTTTTCTCGTTTCTGAAGTGACCCCATTATTTGGATGTTGAGACCCATTTCATCCCTGGCTTGGGCCTTGAGGACAAACCTGAGCCTGGCTCGAGTTTTGAGACCTGTCTTAGTCACTTCTGTCCCAGAGTGACTCAACAGGACCCGTTTAGCCTTACCTCTGTTCAGCTGTTGCTGATGTAGAGCTTTGCCATTGGCCCTGTCAGTCACCCCATACCCTTTGTCACCCTTCCCCACTCCCTCCATCATCTCACCCCACCAAAACCCCTCCTCCCTATGCTCGGAGTTTATATAAACAAGAGGTTGTTACATTAAAGTTGAGTTCCTGCTTAGACAAGACTCCCGGCCTGGTGTTTCTTTGGGCCATCGACACTCACCATCCCGCTCAGCTCCAGAGAGATCCAGCTGGATTGGGATCTCTCTCTTCCCTCCTGGACCTGCCAGCTGCAAAGAGCCAGCATTTGTACCTGAAGATTTAGAACTGAGAGCCTCAAAAGAAGAAAAAGTGTCTAAGAAATATCTAAGAAAAAAAAAGTTCATTGTCTATAGCAATTAGGGGACTACAAATCAATACAACTCTTCAGATTTTTATCTTACTCCAGTCAGGGTAGCAAAGATAAGGATTACCTGGCAACAGATGTTGGAGGGATCTGCTGCCACTGCGATTTGACTGGTCCAGCCATTGTAGAAATCAGTATGGAGAATTTTCAACAAGCTAAAAATAAGTCTACCATATGGCCCAGATATACCAGTCCTTGGCATGTGCCCACAGGACTGCAATCCTACTCTACAGATACTCGCTAGACCACGTTTAGTTCTGCTCTATTCACAATATGTAGGAACCCAAATGTCCTACAACTGAGGAACGGGTCATGAAGATGATACCTGTACATGATGGAATACTATTTGCAGTAAAGAAAAGTGAAGTCATAGACTTTGCAGGTGAATAGACAGAACTAGTCAAGATCATAGTTTATGAGGTAACCCAGATGCAGAAAGACACATGTCCCAGGTTCTCTCAGTACCACCCCCTTCTTTAATGGCCAGCTCAAATTCTCCGTTCTTCTTACATTTGTCCTTTACACCCTCAGCAAGGATACAAGCTCATGTATTTCCTTAGCATGGGCTTTCTAACCAGCACCAGTGCTGCTCTTGATGACTTTAAACCCTTATGTTCACCTCTTAGATGACTGTTACCTATGTCTCCCTGGACTATGGTTATTCACATTCACAGTTCTCCTCTCTGATGAAATATAGAGTTCTTTACAGCTGAGGCCCAGGACCTATCCATCTTTGTCTCCTTTGCATTACCAAATGCAGAAGCATGCGTCCCACTGGTATTTGATACTTTTATTCTTTTCAACAGAAAAAAAAAGCACAAGAAGGAGATGGCTATGATGAATGTTTTATATGGGTACACACCAGCCACTAATGAGTTGACAAAAGAAACAGAGCTCTGTCCTTGGTCCAAATGTGTTTGAATCCTTCCCAGTGAGGCCTGAGGAGAAGCCAGAAATGCAGCAATTGCAGATTGCATCCAAGGATTCGTCACACCTAATGATGTTTCATATAATTTGATCGCCCAAGGCACACTCTCCTGACCAGTACAGATCTCTTCTATATTCACCATATTTTTCACAGTTCTGTTCTTACAACCTGGAATAAATAGGAAGACAGAATCGTGGGCTGAGAAATCAATCACAATGCTCTTGAGCACAGGCATGGGACAGCAGCAAGGGACATGGAAGATGGTGAAAATTTATAATTACCATAGTTTGCTTTGCTGTCAATAAAATATTCTGTTAGTCTAACTTGTTTAAAAATACTAAAAATGTTTTGTACATATAAAAGCCTTCATTTTTGGCTCAATATTATAGTATTCCTATTCTGTAGCTTTTATTTACTATGGCATTTTATTATTTTATTTTATTTACCTAGGCACAGGAAATATGTTATTTGTAAACCCTAAAAGTGATTACCTACAAAAAAGTATGTTTAAGTAATAGCATTAAAAAATCACAATATAAATTGGAATCTGTGTCCCCTGCTTGCAGTTCATAGGTTGAGATTTTATCCCAAGGTGATAAAATTAGAGAAGGGTACCTTGGTGGGAAGATCAGGTCATGAAGACAGGACCTTATGGTTGACATTAGTTCCCTTAAGAAAAGGAAGAAAGGGCTCATGTTGCTCTCTTTTACAACATGACAATTTGTGGATGTGTACATCCTCACAGAAAGTGGAGTCAGCCAATAACTTGCTCTCATGAGAACTAGTCTCCTGTCCTGCGAAAAGTGGCATTTCATGCTTGAACCTTCTGATCTGTGACATTCTGTTGTGATGATTGCATGCATGTCACCAGGACACACACACTTGTCAGTGTCAATGGGATGCGTCCCCTTTTCTTGTATGGTTCTTATTTTGTGAAAAATCTCATTCTCTCTCTCTCTCTCTCTCTCTCTCTCTCTCTCTCTCTCTCTCTCT
>NW_021604615.1:12809489-12813321 GCF_004785775.1 Grammomys surdaster | reverse complement strand
TCTCTCTCTCTCTCTCTCTCTCTCTCTCTCTCTCTCTCTCTCTCTCTCTCTCTCTGTATATATGTGTGTGTGTGTGTGTGTGTGTGTGTGCTTGTAGATGAACATCTCAGTTTCAGGTGTCTATATTGTTGCTTTTCATTTTGAGGGTGATGGTGGTGGTCTACATATTTTAAAGTTGAAATATCAAACTGGATTATATAGTCTACTCTTGTTCAATGAATGGCTATCATTCCCTTTACCCAATAACAAACATTTCTACCACAAGGACAGCCATATTCATAGATATTGCCCCACCTGGGAGTTACAAGAAATGAACACGAATCAATCTGAGGAAGTTCAGCCACACAGGAACAGCCCCATTGTCAGTTTCAGAGATATAACTACAAACTTTACATACAGGCAAGGAATACATATGGGGATGGAGCAACAGTGTTTGTACATATTGCCCCCTGAGCCTTACCAGCATTGTGGTTTAATCTTCCTTTAAAGGACTCTCAGGACAATGCGCCTCCTCTTTGCCATCTGGGGTAGTTTTCCAAGAGCCAAATAAGAAAAGAAAAAAGAGAAATACAAGAACTATACTTAACATGCTCAATGTCTCCAGAAACATTGACTTTGTTACTGTGACACTTAACAAAAGCAGAAGGAATTTAATATCTCCAAATTAATTTGTACCCTGCCCCTAAAGGCATTGTAGGTGTGACTACTAGGTCACATGTGCCTCAGTAGGTGGCAGAGAGGAGAGAGGTTGTGTTTTGCCCAGTTTCCTGATCTGTGAACATCTGAATGATTAGTAGCCTAATGGTCCCTGAAAAACGTGAGCCTAAGATGACCACCAGTCTGGCATGAGGTATCTGGGACAGGAAGGTAGCCTGAGACAACCACCAGGGATGTTCAGAAAGGCTTCCAGACTGAGAGCAAGATAGAAACTAGAAGAACCCTGCCTGGGACTATAGGACTCTAGCAAAAGTGAGCCCAAGACAGACAACCCTTGTAAGGGGCCACTTGGGTGAGCTGGGTAGGAAGCAAGCTTGTACCCTTTTGCTCTCCTGACCAAGCCAGCTCAGCCAACCGGGTTTCATGGGAGGGAGTGAGGATTGAAAAGACAAAGACAATTAGACTAAATTATAGCCTGACTCCAGCCAGTACCGAGGCTGAAGCAGCTTGAGTTTTCTCCAGCCTGCTTTTATATCATTCTAAGTACATCCAACAAAACCATGGCCAGTTCTTAGATCAAAGACAAAGTCATCAAGTGAAGTAGTAAGCAAAAAGATCACACAAGATAGTAACCAAGGAAAATAGTGAGCAAAGAGAGCACACAAGGTAGTAATTAAGCAAAGCAGTAAACAAAGCCCCACGCTCACTGTTTCTAATATTCTTACCTGAGCCTACTTCCTTGCCCAGTGACAAATGTCAAATTCTTAGAAGCGGCATCAAAAGCTCCCAAGTGCTGAAGCTGGTGAGAGACAGGGCCAGCTCTCCTGCTCTCAGGACTCCAGGGCCAGGACTTCAGCCTGCCACAGGTGGTGAAGGACAAAGGAGGGAGAAGGGTATTTCACCCTTGTCCATGCCACCACACCAGAGACAAGTGGTAGGGTCAGCTACCAAGGGTCAAGCAAGAGGACTACCAGATTGGTGCCATGGACTGCGGACATGGAGCTAGCCTGAGATGACCACCAGACCAGTGCTATGCAGCCCATGGGGACCAGACCATGCCAAGCTGAATCCTGCCTGGTGCCATAATGCACCAGTGGGGCATAGTACTCCTGAGACCACTCCTGAGATGACTCCAGACACTCCAAGATGCTACTCCAGATGCTACTGGGAGAAGCAAGTAAGTAGTAGAGAAATGATGAGAAAGAGATACAGAGGGATGTGGGCACAATGAAGAGAGGCAGAACTGGAGACTTGACCGTAGTGAGGAACAGCCTGATGTGAGTAGTGGGTGATAACTCCTGGCATCATGGTGAAGTCCTGGCCTGTGCTGCCATCTGTAGGGGGTAGGGGGAACTATCTGGGTTTGTGGCCCTGCAGCACAGGGGTCTGTTACCACCAAAGGCCAGGGGACATCCCTGGTCTGGGCTAGTGCCTGGAGTCATATTGGTGCCTGAGGGCTATGCAGAACTGGTTCCGCCCCTTACCTGGAAGTCCTGAGAGAGCAGGCTATGGGGGTAGGAATTCAGGAGAGCAGGCCCCTCACACTGTGGGAGTTGTGGGTGAGCTTAGGATACGAGCACGAGAGAGCTGACCCTACCACTTGTCTCTGCTGTGGTAGCACGGATGAGGGTGACATACTCTTCTCTCCACTTCATCCCTTACCATCCCCGGCAAGCTGGAGACCTGGCCCTGGGGTCCTGAGAGCAGGAGAGCTGGCCCTGCCTCTCACCAACTGCAGCACTTGGGAGAGCAGGCCATGTACCTCACCTGGGCAGCATAGTAGAGCTGACCCTGATGGCATGAGTACAAGTCAGTAGGGGCCCCGAGGGTGGGAGCCAGCCCTGAGGGTGTAAGCATGTCAGAGCTGGCCCTGCAACTCCTTTGCCATGTAGTGTCATGGACAAGGAAGAAATGACCTTCCACACTCTCACCCCTTGCCATCTAAGGTAGGTAGGAGAGTTGGTCCTGGGGTCATGAGAATGGGAGACCTGGCCATGTCCTAGTTCTGCAATACTCAGGAGGGCAGGCCCTGTACCTTCCCTGGGTAGCAGGTTAGAGGTGTCCCTGGATGCCCGAGTTGCTGGTGAGCTGGTCCCAAGGGCATGAAAGCATCTCAGATACCTCTCAGGCCCAGATCAAGGGTTTTAAATTGGCCCACCCCACATCTACCCCATCAATGAACTGCTGGAGTACATTCAGGCGTTAGTCTTACAGATACAAAAACTACAGGATCTCCATGACACAAGGCAACAACAGAACATCTGAGAAGAGTTCCAGGGAGTTTTCTGTATTGATAGAGTAGCAGAAGCTAGAAGCCACCTACCAGACCAATGCAATGAACATTTGTAAGCAAAGAAATGTGGACAAAATGGTATACTGTGGGATACCCTGTGATGCATTACAGCTTCCATGAAGATTTTTTTCTCTCTGTTGGGGAGGGGGGATTGTAAGGGTAAAGGGTGGGTATGGGGGGGGAGAGATGAATGGGATTGGGGTGTACAATGTGAAATTCACAAAGAACCAGAACCAATCAAATGTTTTTAAAAATTAATTTGTGAAGTTAAATTCAATACAGTTCATCTAACTTAAGCAACTCAAATGCATAAATCGGCAGCAGGACCTGCACAGAAGCAGAGGCATGCAACAGTTATTTTTAGATCATTAGAGCTTAGTGTCCAGCTCCCTGTATCTTCTTTAACCTTGAGAAACATATCACAGTAGAGAACATTTTTTTTTCTTCTTTGATGAAGTATAGAGCAAAACTATCTAAAATAATTTCACTTGTATTCTTTACAAATGGAAAGTAACTGGAAAATATTGTCTTCTTAACCTTTTGCTCACCTCTGGGCATCAGTTAGATTGGTGTCTTGTGTGGTGTATCTCTCCACACACACTGAGTGACAACTGAAAGGCCGGGACTTTAGGTTTCTTTCAGAGCTGGGTTTGCAGCCATTAGGTATCACATACATTATAGACCTTCCCCCCTGCTGGGATGGCCTCAGTGGCTAGGACAGTGGTGCGTGAGAGAGGCCACTACTTCATCCTGAAGAACCTTCAATGGGGAGCTACATTCTCTCTGCCTCGTTGGTTTGTACATGGGAGAGGGTAGGTGCTGAGGCTGAGGCTGAGGCTGTGGCTGAGGCTGAGGCTGAGGCTGAGGCTGAGGCTGAGGCTG
>NW_021604615.1:12798405-12809479 GCF_004785775.1 Grammomys surdaster | reverse complement strand
GGCTGAGGCTGAGGCTGAGGCTGAGGCTGAGGCTGAGGCTGAGGCTGGAGACCCTGGTGAAGGGACCAAGGGTATCTCCCTTTCTTGGAACAACCTCAGTGAGTTGATCCGCAAGCACTGCCTGGAATAATGGCTGGACATAAGCTAGTACTCTAAGAACTGAGTGGTGAGGACCCGGCTTAGGGTCCCATCAATCATACAGAAATGAGAACGTTTCTTCACTTCTTTGAGCCTCAATGTCTTCCACAGCATATGCAGTGTAGCACTTGCAATGTTAATTTGTGCTATTAGGTGAACTTGTATGTGTAAACTCCTGAGAATAACCCCGAACACTGGAGATTTCCCCACCCATCAGTGAGGACTTTCTTGAGTTTCCTTCCTGTTGGTCACTCCAAGTTCTGCAGCTCTGGCCTCCCTGTAAAGCAATTATGGCATATGCTAAATTGAGCCTTTGCCTCCGTTTATAGCAATTTTGAGAAGGAAAGTTTAAGATGAAAAAATGATAAGTTCTATAGGTTAAATAAAAAGTCTGATGGTCTACAGCTTCATTTTAATGCAGAAGCATTGAAGCTCAAAGAAGAGAAGAAACATTTTCAGTTTCATGGGATTGGTTGGATCCCAACCCAAGTTCTCACTACTCAGCTCTGGCCTCTTAATGAGAACGCTCATTCCTGTGCTCACTTGTGTCCAGGCTTTATTCTAGTTGATCTTTGTAGATAACATCATTGAGGGTTTTCCAGCATCCTAGGAAGTTGGGTACCATCATCATTCTCATCTTGTTTCTCATCCTCTGCATTTTGGTCACCACCACCACCGCCACCGCCACTGCCACCACTGCCACCTCCATCATTCACATCACTGCCAACTACCTCTTTTTCAAAAATAAGACAACCAGGCAGAGGAAATTTAAATAATCATTCAAGGTCCCTTGGGACTAAATGGTTGAAGTGGAAAAGTTCCCAGACCCACACACGATTCCACAGTGCATAATTACTGCTCAGTCTGTGGGCCCATTGTTAGAGCATGTTGATCTGTATGTGTTCTGCTAGAGATCCCAACGGTCTCATTTAGTCCAGGCTGTGTAGCTCAGCATCATAGAGACCACGTGGCTCAAACAAAGGACTGCTTCTTTGACAGTTCTGGATGCTGGAGGTCAGGAACAGAGATCAGGGGAGCCCATAGTCAAATCTGAGCAATCTACCTGGTTGGCAGGTGGCTGTCTTCCCATAGTGTGTTCACATAGAAAAGGAAGGGAGAGGGAAGGAGGGAGAAGGGAGAAGCTCTGCTTCTAAAGGTAAATACTCCTTAGAAGAAGGCGTTTTGCACTGAGCTGCTGGAGTGGTTGCTTATGACAACAGGTTTTCATACCCTCTCCCTTTCCTAATCTCACCAAAACTATAAGCCATGACTTCTGAAGTAGTCTATGTATGTTGTGTGTGTGCTATATGTGTGTGTGTACTATGTGCATTTGTATGTGCTTTGTGTATGCGTGTGTTCATGTGTGTTCATGTTTATGCACTATGTGTATATGGGAGTATGAGTTTGTGAGCGCATATGTATATGTGTCTGCATTTGTATGTCCAAGGAGAGCTGAGCCAGCTGCACTCTGTGTGGCTTCTTGAGGATGCTTTGCTGTTATGTGATATAGCTCTTCTCCAAGGCCTGGAGGCTGGAGGGAAATATGTACGCCACCCTCCACATCTATTCTTCTAACAGGGACCCGGTCTTTCTCATCAAGGAGGTCCTGGATGCCTATGTGCTTCTGTATGATCTCTTTGCCAGGGCACAAAGGACCCCATAGGTAATGTTTCATTTTCCTCCAATCAACCCCTAGAAGGATACATTCTTATTTTCTACAATGGCAATAAAATTTTTTTTGAAAAAGAATCTGATAGTGAAAAGGAAAATTAATGCCATCTGGAATTTCCACAATGTCTGGCCCACCCTGCAATTTTTCATAGACTCGAACAGTAATCTGACAGGACCTAAATTCCTAATGGATATTTGCAGGTCTCTAGCTCCCTGGCATTTGCGATCCTTCAGTTTCTATAGGAAGAGGTTCAGCATGCCACCTCTCTTGTGACCTCCACTGAAGTGGACCTGTCTGTCATTTTCTATGCTCCTTCTGCCTGTGGCCGGACGACCTGGTTCTTCACAATGCCTCAGGACTTGAACACATCCACAGCTTGTCAGGCTGTGCAGTGCTGACCCAGAGGCGGTTTTCAAATGGAGTCAAGCAGCTCAGTCTGGCCATTGACTCATCCTGCCTGGGGACTGTCTGTCACATTTGTGTAAAGGTGAGATTTTGACCGTGATGGTAAAAATTGAATATGAAAGGAGCGACTTTAGAATAAGCAGTTTGTGGGGACCACAGCTTGGTGACATGTTCATTACTGATTAGGTATCAGTATTTATTTTCTATCTGCATAGATGTGGCTGATCTCAATTTTTTATAACAATGAATCCCAATGTTTATTTTATTAGCCCATGTCTATTGGCCAGATGGTTTTTGGTTGACACTAGTGGGTCTGATTATGTTAGAGCGAATGGCACAGTAACAAATGAGGAGAAGGGTTCCTCAGTGTGGTGGGAAGCGGCTGTGTATCTCAGGGAAGCGCCGCCGCTGACAAATGGGGTGCCGAGAGGCACCAGAGCAGAGTGTTTCCTTATAGTAAATGCATAATCTAATTTTCCATTAGTCTCATGCTTCTGGTGTTCTCTCAAGTCCCTCCGTGTGAAACCCTGCTCAAAACTTGTGTTAAATTATGGTACTAGCACAGGAAGCCAGAACAATGCCCAAGAACAACGTACAATGGCAAGGGCTAAATGGGGCCCAGCTGCTTTCATTATCTTTGCATGTACTCAGTTTGCCAATTGTTTTTTTTTCCCAGGGATCCTTCCAGCAGGGCTTTGCAGGGCTTTGGTAATACACAGATCATGCCAATCTGGCAACCAAATCCCTGTGAACACACTTTTGGAAGACATGATGAGAATCATCACAAAGTATTATAGCTAACTATGGGAAGAGGACATGTCCATGTTAGAGATTGGCGAGTGGCCACTGTGTGTGTGTGAGTGTGAGCACGTGCACACACACATGCTGTCTATATGTGTATGTTGTGTCTATGTGTATGCTGTGTGTGCATGCTGTATGTGTATTATATATGTGTGTGCTATGTTTGTATAGGGGTATGTTTGTGTGTTTTGTCCATGTATATACTGTGTGTGCATGCTGTATGTGTACTATGTGTATGTATGTGTTATGTCTGTATAGGTGTATGTGTATGTTGTGTATATATATGTTACATGTTTGTTATATATGTCTGTGCTATATGTTTGTTATTTATATGCATGCTGTGTGTTATGCCTTTGTGTGTTGTATGTGTTATGTATGTGTGTGGTGTGTGCACATATGTCTGTTATATCTGTATAGGTATATGCATAATCTATATGTATATGATGCATGTTTGTTATGTATTTATGTGCCACATGCTATGTCTATGTGCATTGTGTGTATGTGTGTGCTGTATGTGTGTGTTATGTGCATTTGTATGTGCTTTGTGTATATATGTGTTCATGTGTGTGCGAATTGTTTATGAGTTATGTGTATATGGGTATATGAGTTTGTGAGTGCATGTTTGTATGCATTTGTATGTATATGCATGTGTACATGTTGTCATGAACACAAATAATGTGTGTTAACACTGGTGTGTTATCAAAATTGATGGTGTTATGATTTTATATGACATATTCTCCCCAAAGGCTCATACACTAAAGGTTTGATGTTCGGCTATTGGTGCTGTTTTGGGAGCCCCTGGAAGCCTTAATGACATAGGATCAAGATCCTTTTAGGCCATGAGGGCAAGGCCTGTGGTGGATTATCAGCCTGTCACATAGAACATGTGACAATCCCTGGACAGACTAGTGATTCTCCTATTGTGTGAAAGAACACACATTGGGCATGTAGACTCTTTACTGCCTTGACCTGTGATATGTTAAACAATTATAATCTCAATAAAGATATCTCCCAGTTTCTACCCAATTCCTGTTTTAAGACCCTCCTCCAAGGAAGTGTTCACCCCTTGGAGCCCCTCCACCAACCATCATAGTTCATTTTTTTTTTTTTTTACTTTTTGTTAATAAACCTCATTTTCTCTGCTTGCTCCCTGTCCACATTTCCTTGTTACTGTGCATTTGAGACAACAAACTCAGAAACTACTGGCTCATAGTGGTTTTGGTGTCATTGAGTCTCTGGGGCACTGAACACTCAGAACCCTCTGATTGGGAGGTGGGGCCCGGTTGAAGGCCATAGGATGCTGAGGGTGGGTCATTGGAGGACATTTCCTATCTCTGCTTTGTGTCCACCATGACTGGAGTAGCCTATACCACACACTTCTGCTTCTGTTGCATTTTGCCTCTCCAAGGGCCCAGAATAAACAGAGGTGAGGAATATGGGCAGAAGCCTCTGAGAACATGGAACGAAACCTGAAGTTCCTCCCTCCATGTTATTATTATCTGATGTTTGTCACAGCAATGAAAAAGTAGGATAACACAATTGGACACCATGACCGTATTTTCTGAACCCTGATATCAGAATGCATGAATTTCATCTGAATGAAACTGGCCATGTAGTCACAAGTCCTGGGAAATGGCTGTTATCACTCTGAGTCTCATGTCTTTCCCTCTTGTTTATACTGCCTTTGGAGGGGGAGAACGCATGTGTGTAGTCATTTTCGAAGTTATCATAGACTAGTGTGGCTCCAGGACCCACAGAACCAGAGCGTAGAAATGTAAGGAATGTTCCGGTTTGTGTTTGCCAGTGCTGGCTTATATAGTACACATCCTGTATGGAGCAGAAAGAACAGGCTCCTGTGCAAGCAATCTTCTTACCTCAGGGACACATGGACTCTCAAGAATGTACAAGTGCAGTGGTCAATATTTTATATCTCACTGTAACTAATTTCCTATCAGTTTCCCAGTATAAATGAAATTATATTACTCCAGCCCCTTTCCACCTTGCTGGGTTCATGATGTATGAGCATGTGGTTGTGGGTGATAAGCACACCCATATACACATGCAGACACCAAAGGAGGATGTTGGATGTTCTGTCCTATCACTTTCAACCTTATTTCCTGGAGACAGCATCTTTCACTGACCTAGAACTAGGCTGGTGGCTAGAAAGCACCAGTATCCTCTTGTCTCCACCCCATCGCCCTGGGCTACAGATGTGTGTGTGTATATGTATTTGTATATGTGTGTATGTATGTGTATATGTGTGTGTATGTGTATATGTGTGTGCATGTCTGTGTGTGTATGTATATTGTATATGTATGTGTTTATGTATGTATGTATGTATGTATGTGTATATGTGTGTATGTCTGTATGTGTGTATATGTGTGTATATGTATGTGTATGTCTGTATGTGTGTGTATGTATATATATATATGTGTGTGTATGTGTGTGTGTATGTATGTATGTATGTATGTATGTATGTATGTAAATGTGTGTGTGTGTGTGTGCCTATGCCCAGGTTTTTGTGGGCTCTTATGCTTATTCATCAAGTGCTGTCACACACTGAGGTCTTTCCACAATCCCCAAATTATATTGCTTTTAGTGCATAAATCACTTTGACCTAGTCTCATTTACTGGCCTAGGATAATAATGGCCAGAGTCCTCAGGGGGTGTCAAAGATGTAACAGGTTGGCTCAGCTTCTGCTCCCTTAGAGAAGTTTTGCTAACTTTTACAGACAGATGTCTAGGCCTTGTTTATTTTGCATATGTCTTTAGAGAATGTCTTATCCTAATGAGATTGTAGCATTGCTTCACATCAGACTGATCCCTGGTGGGAATTGACCACATGCATCAATGGCCCTTTTTGGATTTGGGTGCTTGATGAAATAACCTGTTTTGTTTTGGTTTCTCCTTCCTCATGTGGTAAACACATCCAGGTTTAGGCAAAACAAAGGCCCCCTGTGAATGTCCACTCTGGCGCCTGTATTCCTGGAAGAATGTTGTGCTTACATGCCAGTCTCCACTCACATTCCTTTATGAGATTTGGCACTTTGTGGAACATTACTGTTTGCTGTTTAGCAGAAGGGAAGTCTCAGCTCAGAAATGCCTCATGACTTAGTGGAGGTCCAACAACTATCACAAAGCAAGTAGCCTTTCACCTCTGGGGTTCTGACTATAAACTGATATTCTTGTGGCTTGAGGTTGACCTCTGAGCCAGGCTGGGCAGCATTTGGAGCTATACAGGCCTCCTGGGACTTGGCAGACACATCAAACAGATGTCAACTCTTTTGTTATTTTAGTAGTTCAGCCCCTGACATGGATCCTAGAAGTGGCAGGTGGTGTTTAAAATAATAACAGTACCCGACATGGAAACAAATTTGCTTTTACAATATACACAGTGGTAAAGATGTTCTACAAGCATGCAAGAACAGTGTAGTTGGATAAACTTAATACTATCGAAATAAGAGCCCAATTGTCACCATAAACCTGACCCCTACTGTGGTTCTCTGATGCTGGCTGTCAGGAACTCTCCTATTCTGCTTGTGCTCTGTTCTGTGAGAGGAGGAAGGGTTGGGTGGAGGATGGTTCTCTGTCCTCAATTGTCCTCAAAAGTGTCCTCATTGCAAGAACAGTGATTCCCCAGCCTGTTTGAGAAACCTCTGCTAAAATCCTATGTGTCTCTTCTGACCCAGTAGATGGTCTTTACGCAGGGCATGCATAATACACTGATATTTATCTGTGCAAATGTTGAAAAAGACAAAAACAAAAGCCAAAAGACAGTTTAGGAAAGGTATAAAGCAATTTCTGTTATAGGACCTACTAGATAAAGAACAGGTTCCAACTGGAGAGAAAAAGAATCAAGCAAGTTGAGCTGTTTTCTGAGCTCCCAAATTATGTGAAAAAAAATGTTTTCCCATGTGAACTGGGCTAGAAAATAAGTATGGTCCTGTTTCCTTCCCAGAGTAGCGATAGCAGCATTATATGCTGTGCTGTACATGGAGAAACACTGATAATTAAGAGTCAAGCTCATCTTAATTTTCTTTGCTTTCACTTCCTTTATATTTTTTGAAATAAGTCACCAGATTTTTGTCTTTGATGTGTGAAAGGAAGAAAATTAAGTTCTTTCAGTATTAAATGACACAAAGACTATATACCTGTGGTGAGACAGTCAGGTCTTTCTCAATTACATGCTGCAAGTAATTAGGTGGTCACATGGACAGGAAAAGAAGATAATCAACTGGGAGTCATTTGTGTTGCATAATGTGGATCCACAGAAAGACTGAGGGAGTAGCAGACTTGGATGCTTCTGATATGGTGACATACTGAGGATCTGTGACACAGGCGTTCTATAGTGGATAACGATGCCTGAGCAATGATTAGCTTTCACTGTCAACCTGGCAACCTAGGGTTACCTGGCAAGTCTCAGTGGGAACCGTGGGCATGTCTATGGGAGACTGTCTTAAGTCAATTGGCATGGGATGGCCCAGCCAACTGTGGGTGGTAGCATTCCCTAGGCAGGAGTTTCACGGATTACATGAGCTGACTAGTAAGTGAGCAACCAAGTAAACACATGCATTCATTTCTCTCTACTCTTGATTATGGATGTCACGTGACCAGCTGTTTGAACTTTCAGTGTTGACTTTTCCACAGTGATGGACAGTAACCTGAAATTGTAAGAATAAATACAGCCCTTCCTCCCCTAGTTGTTTTTTTTTTTTTTTTTTGTAACAGCAACAGGAATGAAAGTAGGCCAGCTGGCCTGCTGCTTTGCTTTGGCTGACTGATACTGTGTTATGCAAACAGGTATATGTATTCATGCCATTGCTAAGTTGGGGGCTTCAGGAAGACCAGAGCATGAGGCCTTGCAAAAGCATGTAAAACACACAGGTATGTCGTAGATAAAACACACTGCACAGCACATCGGTGGCAGGTGAGGAAAGATAAGTAAATTGGCTAATGATGGGCAGCAACTGGCTGTCAGGGCAGCCACTCATGTGCGTAACTCCTCCTTGTATACACAACGTGGCACTGATTTCTGCTTCTCTGGGGCTCATTCAAGCATCTAGCAAGTGAAGTACCAGTGAGCTGGAACATCTTCTTTCATCAGATATCTAAGCAAATTGTTCCTGGCTGCCACTGTCAGTAGATTGTCTAACTTGATAAACAGTTCAGATGCCCGTAGGACCTGTTAGTTTTGTATCCTGTTTCGATTTAGGCCTAGGTGGATTACCATGTTGGGTGTAGACAAACCCCTTAAATGTCTAACTTTTTATGTGTCTGCCTCATAGGGAGGGAGTTCATGTGATGGTGTAGCTGACTCTGTTCAGAAACTGTAGGCTTCTCCCTAAAGGGTAGATGAATTAGAAGCCACTTCCTGTTCCTAAGCAGGAAACTTGTACTACCATGAGGAACTATATTAAGAGACACCTCAAGTTGCTTAGCTATAAAAATCACCCTATTCATTCTTTTAAAGTTATGATTGTGTGTGTAAAGTTTTAATACACACACACATACACACACATATATTTAGTGTATGTGTGTGTTGATTCACACACACACAAACATATATATTGAGAATTTTATTCATTTATATAATTTATTTTGATCAAACCCAGTCCCAGTCTCTCTACTCCAACTCCTCCTGGATCTTTGCTATCTGATCTCCCAATTCAAGAAAACTTTTATTTAATTAGAGTTTGCCTGATGCTGCTGGTATCTGCACAAGTTTAAGGACATCCACTGGAACATGTGTAATGATGGAAGGAAACCAATGAAGTTCCGTGGGTGTGTGGTGAGGTATGAGGGAAGGGGATGTCTCAGCGGGCCCATGGTGCGACATCTCTTCCCCCTGGGGGACCAGCCACACACTGGTATAGCATAGAATAGAGTTTATTCAGGGCATGTGGAGGGGAGCCAGGAGGGTAGTAGATAGATAGATAGATAGATAGATAGATAGATAGATAGATAGATAGAGGTGTGTAGAGGAGTAGAGGCCGGCCATGACCACATGGAGAGAGGGGGAAGGGAAGGGGAGAGGGGACAGGGGACAGGGGGAAGTTACCGGCAAGAGATCAAGGGAACAAGGGAGCAAGAGAGAGAAGAGGGAGCAGGCAGCCCCTTTTATAGTGGGCAGGCCTACCTGGCTATTGCCAGGTAACTGTGGGGAGGAGCATACCTGGCTGTTGCCAGATAACAGTGGAGGTAGAGTTTAGACAGAATACTAACAACATGGACAGACTCTTAGGAGTCACATCCCTGAAGAAAACTCTCTTGACCCCAGGAGCCATGCAAAGCCAATAGCTCTTCAACCAGGGGTAAGTGTTGAGAGCGCCTTCCCCATCTATGTTGGGATTTGAGCTGGCTTGACTTTGTTCAGGTTTTGACCATGAAGTCACAGCTGGTATGATCTTATGTGTGCAATGGTCCTGTTATGTCCAGGCAACACTGTGTGGCACCAATCTTAGTTGAGTCCTTGCATAGCTTCATGGGTTCATCTAATTGGATGGCAAGGGAATGCAGAAACAACACAGACACAGAAGAGCTGGCATGGGGTAGACTGGACTCTCTGATGGAGAAGGCTCCACATTCAGAAGCTCAGTGTGTTTATTATGTAGGGAGGTGGCCTGTTGCACACAGTTGAACAAGGAGGCAGCTTTATTACATACAGATAAACAAGGAGGCAGATTTAGCTAATCATGGAAGGATGTTACAGGGGACACTTTCTGCACACACAGTCAACATGCATACCTATACCAGAGGAGTCTTCACCATCCTTCTGAGCCTTACCTGGGGAAGGCTTTGCCATTTCCATGACGCTGAAACTTTGGTCCTTTACATGGCTGTGGCCACGTCAGCAAAACACACTCACACAGGACTTTGTTTATGGTAAATGTGCAAAGCAAAGGCATTCCTGGCTCTTCCCAGTCCTTTGAAAACCCTAACTCTTACGGTCTTCCCATCGTCTCTCCACTGCTGAACCCTGAACCACCAGGGGTCAGGTATGACAGACTGTCTTCAAGTGTTCAGCTAGACATGCCTTCTAGATGGAATCATGTGTTGTTGTTTTACATTTCCGAATCTTAGGGCCACTGCAAAATGACAGTGGTTACGGAAGATGATATGAAGCCCCTGGTTAAAACTGGGAGTGGAAATCAGATTGATATAGAATTTAGTTTTCTGTTTTAAAAGCTCATTTGCTTACTATTTAAGAAATACTACCCCCCTCTCTGTGTATATGTGTGTGTGTGTGTGTGTGTGTGTGTGTGTGTATGTGTATTAGCAGGCATACAATATGACATACAAGGGCAACTTCTGAGAATCAGTTTTCTCCTTCCACCATGTGGGTCTCAAGAACTAAACTCAAGTTATAAAGCTTGGTGGCAAGCATCGTTGCCCACTGGTCCATTTCACTGGCCCTTTTTCTTTTTATTTTAGAGCACCAGAAGATGTCTCGTTTCTAATGGCATATAAAGGACTTGTTTTCACCAGGCACATTAGTACCTAAAATGACGGTGAATGGATAAGTCCAGATTTCTTATGTGCCCCAGCCCTTCTGTCAGCTTTAAATTATAGAATGAAAGTCTGGCTTACTATTCTTACCTGCTTTCCGGTGGCTTTCATTTCTCTGCCATGCAGTGGTTGGGAGATGGTCTGGTCATTACTTTTCTGAGTCCCAAACATCAAAAGATGGAAACAAGCTTTTCCATGATTGGATACTTACACATTTTCAGGCCTCAACTTGAAAAACATTAACAACAAAATATATTTTTACTCATGTTTGAATTTGCTGATGCTGTTCATTATTTTTGTGCCATTTATTATGCCAAATTAAAGAAAATATATTTAAGGAGACCCAGGATTAATCCACTGCCAGGCTTACTCTAACATAAAGGAAAAATAAAACAAAATATCAAACCAACAAAATCACCACACAGTGTCTCCAGAATGATACTTGTACAAGTTTCTCACGCATGTTTTTAAAAATATTTTTTGGGGTCCAGTTTTACATATACATATACATATACATATACATATACATATACATATACATATACATATACA
>NW_021604615.1:12792084-12798395 GCF_004785775.1 Grammomys surdaster | reverse complement strand
ATACATATACATATACATATACATATACATATACATGAAGAATATTAGTCTTTGAGAGGTAGTGACTATGCTGGAATATATTCAGTGAGCACATGATCAGAGGTGACAGATACCACACAACTTAAATATAAAAGACATATCTTAAAACTGGGACATGTGGTATTGGTGATGCGTCTCAGGTACAGCTAGATCCAGGAGCTCAAACATATCCTTGACCCCAAGAGTCTTCCTGGTTTTGTCTTGGCTGTTTCTTTCATGTAGTCTCATTCCATATGCTGTCCCATGGTAGGAAAGAAGACTCTGATGCTCAGAGCCACATGTTTTCTCGAAAAGACAGAGAAAGCTGGTCTCTCTCCCAGAGTACACAAAGCAAATCACAAAATGTTCTTGTTTCCTCTGCTGAAGTCATGCATTCATTCCTGCCAAGGGGATAAAGTATCATGGGACTTGCTTATATCCTGTGCCCATCATGCTAGATGTTTTTGAACATAAACATGAGGACAGGCTTGGATTTGGTGGGATACTTTTATCAATGGAATCATTGATGGTCAAATCATCACCACACCCTCTATGGAAAGTCATTCCATAGGTTGTAATAAATTTGTTTCTTTTGGGGAGACAGCTTAAGTGTAGGGCATGTAGACATTTGATGGTTAAGCATCAGTGGGCTTGCTTATCTCCAGTTCTAGCTATTTTCTTGAAAACACAGTGGGTGTGGATTGAGTGTGCAACATCCCATATAGGCTCATGTGGGTGAACACTTGGTTCCTAGCTAGTGACACTACTTTATAAGGTTGTGAACCTTTTTCTTTTCCTTTGGTTTTTTGAGACAGGGTTTCTCTGTGTAGCCCTGGCTGTCCTGGAACTCATTCTGTAGACCAGGCTGGCCTCGAACTCAGAAATCCGCCTGTCTCTGCCTCCTAAGTGCTGGGATTAAAGGCATGTGCCACCACCGCCCGGCTGGTTGTGGAACTTTTAAGAGGTGGAACCTTTCAGGAAAAAGTGGATTACTGGGAGGAGGGCCTTGATGTTCTATAGCTTGGTCCAACTACTGCCTGTCATTTTTCTGCTTCCTGACAATGACCGCTCCAGAATCTACTCCATCAATGAGCTGATGGAAGATGTGAAGGAGCTGGTCCTGCAGAACCAGAGGTCATTACTGAGTAGGAACCATCCTAGGGCCACTGGTCAGTTCCCAACATGGAACAATTGTGGTTGCAGTCCATACTGCTTTCCCACTGGGAGATGGATAGTGTAAGGCAGTGGTGCTAAGTGCAAACTACAAGCACAAAAGCAGAGCCTGGTAAGCCTTAAGGTAGCCAAGACTGAGGGCAGGGAGGTATACAGCAGCCTGGAACTTGCATGGAACCTTCTGCTGGTTGCTCTGTCTAGCTGCATGCACGATCACCATGATTCTGGGCCACAGCAGGATATCTTAGACAAATCTCAACAATGATCCAGTATTTATGGTTTGTCAGAAACAGAAACTTTGAAGTAGACCAATGACTCATTGCAATGAATATTTGCATGTTAAGCTGTTTTGGGCAAAACATATAGTGTTTGACACACTACTACAAAGGACAAAGATGTGATAGAGAAGTGGGAAAGATGAAGGAATGGAGTGAAATATGTGTGCTGGAGGTGTAACTAGAGACATGACAGTGGTGACTGGTGACAATGAAGGTTGTGGTTGATGGAGGAGCATGATATTGCCCAGTAGGTTCAGCAGAGTGGTGTGCAGCAAGACTCAGCCTCTGAACAAGATGCCCAGCCCCATGATCGTCCTGGCTCTGAGCAATGACAAAATGAAGAATAATTCATTTTCTGGATTGGTCTTTCTCAGATGTCCTCCATGGTCAGTACTTTTTTCCTGGAGGCCACATTGGTATCTGTGGTCTGTGCTGCTTCCCCAGATCATGATAGAGCCTGAGGTCCATGTGGATATCTGTGGTTCATGCTTCCATCAGGGACTATATCTAGATCCATGGTCCTGATGTGGCTGGGGGATGTGTTGAGGTTTGTGGTCCGTGTTACTACCTATGGGTGTGGGGATGTCAGTGGTCTATGTTGCCACCAGGGGCCATGTTGATGCTAGTGATGTTTTGTAGTCTGTGCTGCTACCGGAAGCCAGGTTGATGTCCATGGACTATGCTGCTGCTGAAGGTTATAGTGTTGTCTGTGGTCCAAGTTATCTCCAAGGCTATGTTGATATATATGGCCTGTGCTACTGCTGAAGGCTATGATGATGTCCATGGCCCATGCTTTGGGAGAGGGACGAGGTGATGTTCATGGTATGTACTGCTACCAGAGACTATGTGGAATTCCTTGGCACATGGTGATGCTGGAGACCATGTGAATGTTCATGATTAGTCCTGTCGCCAGGAACCATGTAGAAGCCCATCATCTCTGCTCTCACTGATGTAAAGGGCAAGAAGGCTACTTTTGCAGTAGTATCAATGACTGTAGACATACAGTTGAGAAAGACGGGACAGAAGGCTTCCGTGACAACCCTTACTTCCAACCTAATCCCATCCCAAAAGTCATAGTCTAAAAAGGAACCCTGTTACCAGACACTGAGGCTGTGGAATTTCACTAAAGTAACTTTGTCAAGAGTGCTATTTAAACTGGAGTCTCAAGGACAGACAAATAAGTCAAAGGTCAGGTTTAGGCACAAGATGCTCAGAGGAGCTTGACTTAAGATTGATCAAGGAGAGACCTTGGCGTAGGTTATGACAGAATGAGTTGCTACACAGCTGGATGGACTGTGTGAGTGTGGAGGGGTCTATGTCATGAAGGCCACCCGCTGATGTGGCTAATTTCTATACAGTGAACATTTCTGTAGGTCTTCATTGTTTAGGTCTGTTGGTATCTGCTTTTATACTTCCCCTTTCTTGGGAACTGTGCTGTGTTGGGGCGAATGAATGCTAGAGAGGATTATTTGCTTTATCATTCATTTCTTAAGCCATTTAAAATAGGAAGAGCTGATGTTGCTGGTGAAAGTCTGGTTCTGTCTGAGCTTCAGCTATGATTCCTCTGTTAGGAAAAGGACACACACAGGAGCTTTCAACCTCTTTCAAGTTACTTACGTCATAAAGAAAAGGACCAACCCCTTAGTAGTCATGTGTTAAATTTCCCATGGGGACTGTCAAGGCTCAGGGGATGCTCTTAGGACTAGCACTTTGATATTTTTTCTTTGTGCTGCTACTATGTGCATATGTAAGCATCTACCACCAAATATTCACTTTGAATGTAGATTAATTTTTGCACAATTCATCTTTTCTTTGTATTTAAATCATGTGGGTTTATGTCTCCTCTCTCAGTATTGATTTTCTTTTCTAAGTGTCTATTGAGATGCTTTTCTTGCAGGGTATATGAGGTGACCTCCATCTAAATTTCTTTCTCTCCTGCTTGTGGCTATACTTTGTAGGCATTGTTTTTGTCTATGGAAGTATAAACTCAGAATGTGGGATAATTGTAGCGCAAATAGGAGAATCTCACTCAGCTCATGTTATGGAATGGTAGGGAAATTCATTGTTATGCATGGTTTGGAAAAGAGGGCTACAGCTGGATCCTGTGCCCTAGAATGTAAAGGAGCAAACATGTAAAGCCAGCTTTCCACTGTGTTACCTTGATTTCCAGGTATGTCTTCTCCACGTGGTTCTGAGGAGAAATCACTGTGAATTTAGGCCAGATCAATATCAACTGCTGCTAAAAGAAAATGTACCTCTTCTTGATAATGCTAGAAATGTCCAAGAGATGTCTTCTATCTCAGGCTATGTCCTGTGCTCCTCTGAGGACCTGGGATATTCTTAGTGGCCAAGTTGGGGTCACTGTGGAGTCATGAAAAGGTTTACTGTCTTGGCCTTGAATGCAGTGCAAATGGAGGAAAGGTGAAGTAGAGTTTAAAATAACCATCAGATTCCTGGAGTCTTCATTTAAAGTTTGTAGCCTTGCCCCCTGAATTTGAATGCCCACAGAAGTCATCCTTCAAAGACAGAGTCTAAGTCAATGTTTTACTTGATGATAGGCATTTAAGACAAACTATTTTGTAGTAAATGAACTTGATGATTGGCATTGAAGATAACCTTTTATGGTAAAATTTCTGTTAGTTTTTTTTTTTTTAAATTCTGGCCATTTCTGGTGTGCAAAGATTGTAACTATTTTCGAGGCTAGATGGTGACAGACTGAATTAGTGAACTATCTGTTAGTATTCTGTCTAAACTCCACCTCCACAGTTACCTCGCAACAGCCAGATATGCTCCTCCTCACAGTTACCTGGCAACAGCCAGGTAGGCCTGCCCACTATAAAAGGGGCTGCTTGCCCCCTCCTCTCTCTCTTACCCTCTTAATCTCTTGATCTCTTGCCTGCAGCCTCTCTCTGTCCCCTCCTTCCTTCCTTTCCCCCTCTCTCCATGTGGTCTTGGCCAGCTTCTACTTCTCTGTTCTCTCTCTCTCTCTCTGCTACCCTCCTGGCTCCCCTCCCCATGCCCTGAATAAACTCTATTCTCTGCTATATCGGTGTGTGACTGGTCCCTCAGGGGGAAGAGATGACTCTGCATGGGCCCGCTGAGACATCCCTTTCCCCCATACCTCTCCACACACCCACAGAACAGACTCTTTATCTCTTTTCTTTTTATAAACACAACATTACACAACACTATCAGTATGTGATAGCCCAACTCATCAGTGGTTTATTTTCTGTCCTGCCAAGCCTGCCACATCTGAAAAATTAAAAAAAAATTGTTAGTGCTTTTCATCTTTGAGAAGATTGACAAGATGTGCAGTGCTAAGACCTTTTAAGTCTTGCACTACGTGATGGCTTGGTGATCCTAGGGCTGAAGATAGGGAGTAGGTAGTGAGAGGTTCAGGTTATAAAGGAATACAAACATTGTCCCTGCCCAGAACGAAATTACCTCCTGTTGCAGAAATACAAGTGAGACTGACACTTAGAACAGACTCCAGAGCTGGAATAAGCCTGCATCTCAGGCTTGTGTCCTTGTGATCATGTGAATAACAGAAATGTCACTAAACCCAACAGTCTGCATTCAGAAGATGTGATGGCTTGGAGAGCCCCTTGTGTCTGTACTTCCTTGAGTCTACATTGGAAGCTATGACTTCCTCATCCCCAGAATGTCATCTTTGTAGTTATCCTGTGAGTCTGATACATGGTAAGACAAACAGACACTCTGTCACTTTGCATGCAGCTGTTGAGTTTTTCAAAGCTGTCACATTCTCCTGCCAACTCAACTTCCTGCTCTGAGTAGTTGTTGGCTCCTCAGTGGTAGGCCCCTTCTCCTTCCTGTGGCATATCCTCATGTTGCCTCTTTGCTCTCAGGCTTCCTGACTGTTAGAAAAACTTCTTATTCTATTCCCTCTGAGTTGTGCTATAGGGAACTGCCCAAAGCTGATGTTATAGGTAAAAGTTTAACCAACTGAAGCACACAGGGTAGAGGCTGTCAGGGAAGAATAGAATTATCAAAGCAAACATGTGTGGACAGAGGTCAAGCCTCAAATTGGCTATCGTCCTGTGGCATTTGGTCCTTTCTCTGAGAACATTAGCAGAAACCTCTTCCAGAAATTTCTCTGCGGAGCACATCGATAGCAGTGGAGGCAGGATGTCATCACCAGTTAGCATTAGTCTGTGCATATTGATTGGTGGGTTGTAACAAAATTAATTAGTTGCTGAGGCATAGGCTTGTCAAATCATGTTAAATGATTTTATCTCCAATACAGAGAGCTAAATGTATTCACTGGATTTGAGATGCAATCCCATAATTAGTAATATTAAATTAAGGCTTTATGTCAAAGCAGGGGTTGCTATATATCTTTTGAAGTACTTCTTTTTTCCCCCCAAGAGAATGTCTGGAAACAAATATAGCTTTGGTGCATATGCATTTATGTCTCCATCTCAGGGATTTTTAAAAGTCGACTGATTAGAAAAGAAGAGTCAAGAAACAATGTAATTGTGTCCTTGAGTTTGCTTCTGAGGGCTTCAAGCCATTAGACGGTAAGAATCCAAAAGTAGTCTGGAAGTGCAGTGTCTCTCTTCAGAGGACGAAGGCCTCTCAGTTTCATTCATTGGAGATAATACCATCCATGTGAAATCTTCGAAAGAGGTCCAGGAATGAGGAAAAGGCACACAGCCAGGTCATGACTCAAGCTCCCAGTTTCTGGTGGTGTGGGGTCTCGGGCAAGGTGGCAGCACAGCCTTGGGGTCCATAATTGTAGTGCACATATGTGTGCATGTGTATAACTCTTCTGTGTATGTGTGTGTGTGTGTGTGTAAATGTGTGTGTGTGTATGTAAATCTG
>NW_021604615.1:12736018-12787084 GCF_004785775.1 Grammomys surdaster | reverse complement strand
TCTCTCTCTCTCTCTCTCTCTCTGTGTGTGTGTGTGTGTGTGTTTAGGTACTATTGAGGTATTCCATGAGATTTCTTTACTAGGGAACAGAACCTTTACTATCTCATAGACATGAAATCTTTAATTTTTAGTAATTAAATTGGTTCTTGATACTTTCACACATGTGTATAAGGCATTCTGATAGCTTTCAACTCTATCTCAGTCTTGTCACCCCAACACTCTCCCTGTAAGCCTCTTACCTTCATTTATGTCTATTTATTTTGCTTTATGACCCACTGAATCTAACCAGAACTGTCCGTGTGTTCACAAGTTTAGATATTTCCATGAAACTTGATGGGTTCAACAGTCAGTGTACAACTGAAGACATAGACTCCCCTTATCTGGAATCTGTCAATAGCCTACAATTCATCAGGGAAGAGGCCTCACGAGCCCCTTCATGATCCATGACTGACCGTTGATATGGCCTGTCTTGTGAAGACCTGTGCAGGTAACTGCTGTACTGTGAGTTCCTAATATAAATGGCTAAGCCTTGTCCAGATGGCATTTCACAGTCTTCCTTCATATCTTTAACCCCTGTGTTCTTTCTGATGTTTCCTGAGTCTTAGAAGGGACATGTGTAGATCTCGTTTAGGGCTGAATTCAGCTACCGTTTATCCTAGGCATCTTGAACAGCCATGACTCTCTGTCTTCACTGTTGTTCACTGCAAAGAGACACTTCTAACTTCTGTGAGGGCAGCAATTGGCTGTGGGCCTAAACATAGTTAGAAAGCATCTGACACCGTGTTAAGTTAGCTAAACAAGAGTCGGTCCCTTCTAGGACCTATGACTTTCCCACCATGAGCTTTGGTTCTGGTTCACAGTCATGGATTTCCCCTTGTAAAATGGACCTCACATCCAATCAGAGCACTTGATTCCTCCCCCAGCAATTATGCCGACGCTATTGACAAACATGCTTAAGTAGCCTCTTGGATGGAGTTTGGAGGGGTGCTTCTTGGTCAGATGTTTTATTTATTTTAGTGCACAGTATTTAATATTTCTGGATCTATGTGAATCAATGCATATACCTGGTAAATAAATTGGAGTTCCTTAGACAATGTAGGGGATACAGAGGCTTAGGGCCAGTTTTGATATGGATAAAATTATATAATTCAATCCTTATTAAGATACTTAGAAATTTTTGAGAGACTTTCCAGAGAATAGGACACTGTGAATCCATGGTATTTTGAGTAAAGACTAATCTTTTGTGTGATTGTGTTTTGAATGAATGTGTGTGTGTATGTGTGTGTGTGTGTGTGTGTGTGTGTGTGTGTATGCAGAGATCAGAGATCACTGAAACTGGATCTTACCATAGTTTGGCTCTTCTGGTACCAGTAAGCTCCAGAGACAGTCTTACTTCTACTTTCATCCCAGGGTTTTACGCACATGTGACCATATTTGACTTTTATGTGGGTTCTGAGGATTTGAATTTAGGTCCTGATGATTGTACACATTGAACCATCTACCTAGCCCAAGACTGAATTTTAAACAATGGCTGAAAATAGCTAGAGACTTTTGTGTCCATAGTAAACAGTGTGAGCTTGTATCCTTGTGGTATGGAGAACAATCCATCTCATCAATATGTAATCCAACAACCAATGAAATCCTAAGCCTTCAGAATAAGTAGACTGCTGGATGTAGACAGGGTATAGATAACAGAGAGCTATTTCCTTTAGTGTTTTCAAGTACTGCTTATAGATTTCAGGTGATGAAATTAGTGACCATTGGACATGATCTAGAGTCACTGAAAGACAAGTATCTGGGCTTGTCTATAAGGTAGTTTCTGAACTAGGTTAATTGAAGTAAGAAGAGCCACTCTGAGCGTGAGTGGCACCATTATGTTGAATGGGGACCGGACTTAATAAAGAGGAGAGAGCCAGCTAACCATTACCATTCAATCCTTGATTTTTCTCAAGCTTTTGCTACCATGCTTTCCTTACCATCATGGACCATTCTCTGGAACTGTGGGCTGAAAGAATCCTTTCGTTCCTTAAGTGAGTTTTGTTGGTGCTTATGTTACAGCACCTGGAGAGGAACTGGTATAGTAGATATTTCCAGTCAAATCATCCACATTTACTAACCATCTCATACAAAGACTTTTCTCTCATCTGGTTCTTGGTATGGTGACAGTCTGTTAAGAATGATTTCAGGCTGAGTCATACATGGTAGCTATGGCCAGGAATGATCTGTAGCAAGGGTGTTATAGAAGCTTACATTGAGAAGTCTTTGAGAAGAGCCAAGGCCAACACCCAGTCTAGCTAGAATGCTGCTGCAACCCAGTAGGTAGTTTGTCATGCTTACAGGGATGCAGTAGCTTCTTACTATTTGGTTACTGTCCACAGATAATGCAGTTAACCTGATCCAGGTGAGATTAACCATGGTAGAACCAGTATTTATCAAAATGTTTTATGGGTGTCTTGGCTCACTATTTTCTCTGTTCTCTGTACTACAGGGAACATTAGCTTTCTCACTAGGTCATTTTGCAAGTCTCTCTCTCTCTCTCTCTCTCTCTCTCTCTCTCTCTCTCTCTCTCTCTCTCTCTCTCTCTCTCTGTATGTGTGATAGGACCAGTGCGTTATAGATTGCCTCTGGTGACACCAGCTACTGCACTCTCCATTTGGAAATTAAGCTGCCTGTGCCTGTGGGTTTATATCCACTTCATAGAATTCTAGGATGAGGCAGAAGCTCTCCCTAATGGGATGAACTCGGTGCAAGGAGCTACTTCTATAAGGTCACTTGGAAAGGTGCTTATTGACTGGATGGTTAGTTACGGTCACATAAAACCTGTCTGTGGTAAGCATTCTCTCTGTCATTTGAGCACCTGCAGGAAGAAGAATGTTTGGTATGTTGAAAGAAATGTGTGCATTCTCTTCAAGGGAACAAGAGGAAAACAGTGAAAGCCATATTGATTATGCCCCATAACTTTCTCATACTCTCAGAGAATGCTTCACAGGCCATTAACTGAGTTAGCTTCGGGTGATTGATGGGGGAACCATCTAGGTCAGAGGTGGAAGTTTCATTTTATAGATCAAAGGTCAACTTTACTAGGTGGTAAAAGGAAATATGATTAACCTGTTGTTTCATAAAGAAAATAATATATGCCAAAATTAAGGCGTTTCTGGCTCTTGCTTTGGTGTGATTGGTGATTGAGGGCTGACCCCCTCCTCAGCTTCTTTTACAAAATGATTTCATTCTCAGGTATAAAATATATATGCTTCAAAATGATGGCTATTGATATATGCCCTCATAGAAATACACATCAGTAAACCTTTGCAGCCACACATATCTCATGAGAACTCTGTGATATTGATAATTTTGGAAACTCAGAGTTGTACCTACGAAAGTGACTTCTTGGGATAAAATTTCCAGAGGATGCAAAACTGGGTACGTGTTCTAAGCTAAAGGCAGCTTTTTCCCCCTTTAAAAGTTAATTTCAAGCTTACTGTGGTAGTTCACTACTGCAATTTCAGCACTTAGAAATCTGAGGCAGGAAGATTGGTGTGAGTTGTATGCCAGCATGGACTGTAGCTTGAGATCCTGTTGCAGTGCTCTACCCAGATCTTAACAAACAAACAAACAAACAGACAGACAGACAGACAGACAGACAGACAGTTCCTTTTTAAAAGTCAGCATTAAGTGTAATTCTTTCTGCGTCTTTGTATAATACATCAGAGCAATAAAGGAGTAAGTGACTCTTTTTCTTAGCAAAATTTCCAGGGAATATTTAGCCAAATTTCCCAAAATTTGATTTCCTGAATTCCTTAACTTCCAATGAATTTTTCCAATCTTTGACTTTCTTCTTCACGTCTGGGCTGAAAACATCATCTTTCTGGTATTCAGGCTGCAAGTCTCCACAGCCACTCCTTTCTTTTCCCTCCACACCTACGCCTAGACTCTCACCCCTACCTCCCATAACCACCACCCATCCAAACAGCCAGGAGTTGCTATGCTTTTATTCCTATAGGGTGGCACTGGTCTTCTGCTGAGCACCTTCTGTCCATGTGTGCCCCACTTGAAGGCCATGCCAGGTTCTGTTCACAGGTTGTAATGTTTTCCAGTGACTCAGTGAAAGCTAGAGTCCTTACTGTGCAAGAAAATGCAAGTGCCTTGCAAACTCAGTCTTCCTAGAAGTCTCTGACTCTCTCTCCTCCTTTTCCCTTCTTGGATCATTTTCATGTACCACAGTGTCTCTGTTGTTCTGTAAAGAACCAATATGGCTTTCTACCCCAGGACCTTTGTTGCCCAGTCCTTCTTTGATATCCACCCACCGTCATCCTCTTCAGATTGTTGCTCAAAGGCTACCCTCTATGGAGATCTTCCATGACCATTTTGTCTCTCCCTCTCCATCTTCCTTCTCCATACAATCTATCCTAGGACATGGTCTCTTGCTTGTCTCCCTTACTCTAAACTGTGGACCTCATAAAGGCTGCAGACTTATCTGTTTTGTCCGCTCCTGTAGATCAGGGCCTGAAATAAGTAGACATTCCATCCCACCTATTACTGTTACACCTAGAATTTAGGGGAACCCTGGGACAGTTGCATAGGAACTGGACATTTCAGGTTCCAGAGATAAGCTTGGGTGGTGAAGGAGGAGAGTGTTAGATCATCCACCAAATTTAACTGTACCAGTCACAGCTCTCTGCTTCCTTGGATTCAACACTAAGTTTTCTCAACACTAAGCCTCAACCTTTTGTCTACTTTAGGAATTCAGATAGTGGAGGAGGATAGAATCCTAGCCAATAATTCAAAAGCTCTTCATGACAATGCACATGTGTCTGCCTAGCCACACTTGCCATGGGCTTACTCTCACCCGATCTAGAACCTGCTGGGATAGCTCTTTCATCTCTATGAACACTTTGGTGACAAACTAGTTTTTAGATGCAATATCTGGATGCTTTGTGATGTCTGAGTGATTTGTCTCTCATTTATTTTTGAAGCAATGAAGACGCTTGCTAATGATAGCTTCAGTATGTGCCCATTTTTCAATATCAAAGACCAGTAAGTGACTACTGAACTCTGAGCTGATATCAGAGGTTCAAAACACATGGCTGGCTTCTCACTTAAGAGTCTCTTTCTTGAAACCTGGGAATCTCTTTTATAATTTAAATTGAATAGTAAAACTCTGTTGTATTTTCAACCTCAGACAAATGGAAATAAAATACGAACATGCCTGCATAAAAAGAGAATATGAAGATCATAGAGAGACAAGCTAAAGGATGCCATGTACAACAGTCCATCACCCCAGGGCCCATCTCTGTTGTCTCTGAAGATGCTCATGTGATTAGGAAAAGATTTGGGAAGATCTAAAAGAGATTTCATGAGAAAGAAAAACACAATTTGCCAGATGCTCAATGGAAATTTTTTTCCTTGTCATAAAACCTTGTAATTAAACTTGCAATTTACTCGTATTTAATCTCTTTAATTTTTTGATGTGTTAGACGATATAGGTAATTATCTGTAAGTAGTCAATCAAAATTCTGGATTATGCTTTCAGGGAAAACTGGCAAATGAAAACATTGTCACAGAGTTTCGAAATACTGCACAGTGCTCCTTAGTGACAGCCTGAGCCTTTGCAAACATGTATCTTATATCAGGAACAAAAGTAAATCTTTTCCTTGAATGAAAGATTGTGGTTAATCTAGAGGGATAGGTCATATACATATAACAAGCCCCTTTAGTGTTGCTCGTATGTTTGTATGTTTAGAGCCAACTGGTTGAGATTGAGTAACCTATCATGGACAATGTCCAGGATCAGTAGCCCATCCTGGACAAGACTGAATGTCTTCTTTTCAACAGCCATTAATTCTTCATCACAGAAGAGGTCTTGGGAGACCCCCCAGACCATGACGGCAAATTATTTGGTAGCATCATCACACAGGCAATAATATTGTTGAGGTTTCCTTGTCATAATATACTAGACACAGCAGATGTTCTGGCTTTCCTTAACTGTGGAGGTTGTGTGTAAATGCATCAATTGTGGCTGGACAACTCATGGCTAGTTGTTCTCTGCATTTTGAACAGCTATATTTTTGGAGTAGGGTTAAGAGTGCTCAGAGAATGTGGATATGTGTCCTTGCATCAGTGCCAGGGTTAAGGGGCCTGGGATGGGTCCTAACAGGTTCTAAAAGTGCTCTGATGGCACCCACTTGGCAGGCTCTTGAATTTCTTTTTAAAACATTCTTGCACTCATAAAATAAAAGGTGCAGGGTTCCTACAGACACTGACTACAATGAAATACCTTACTAGAAATAACACTTGGTCATGTTTAGAAGTTGTATTTATGAACATAACAAAGAAAAACATGTTATATAAATATAAACATATAATGAAAATATCAAAGAATATTTTGCAAATGTAATTATAGTTCATGAAATGCCATTTAATGAAAGTGGTTGTAAAAATTTAGAAATGAATTTTCATGTGCTTCTGAATTAACACAGTAAATAATGAGGTGCAGAAGTTCAGCTCAAAGCTGATTTTGAGGTCAAGATCAGGGAGCAGGATGTGTGACAACCATACAGGAGCTCTAGACAGCGGGGTTTTCTCGCTGTGTGAACAGTGGGTGCAGCCCCAGTGCTTCCCCTCTGCCTTTGTTTACCTTGAAAGGGTTGCTAGATTTCAAACAGAGCATGGTGATCTGATGAAGGGCAGCTTATCCATATCTAGGCTCATTGGTGCTGCCCCAAACTGAGATCCACTGGAGTCTGTGGTTTGGAGCTGGCTGAGAGCAGCAGGAAGGGCTGACAGATCCCACTTACGGGTATAGATGTCCCCTTACCTGTCTGTGCAGAATGATCATGACCTCCAGAGTCAGAGCAGGAAAGCCAGGGACTCTGGTCCTTCACTACATTTGTTTCTCTTTGTCCTGCCTCTACTTGCTCCTGAACTAGAGAGGGGAACTTGAGTTCCAGCCAGAACAAGCCAGTTGATGAGCATTTATGTTCCCCACTCATATTTTTGCAGGAAGCAATATCCTTCCATTCTCATGGTTGCAGTGCATTTTCTTGGAAATTCGGGGGTGAATGAGACAGGCGTGACAGTTCATGCAAACTTTAGAATTCTATGAGCTCTTTTTTTTGTATTTTTAATTTAAGGTAGTCATCAATCCTTGTCTTCATGCATAAATAGGTGGAATGAAATAGGATGAACCATGTGTCATGTGTTCTTGGTTGTGTTCTATTTATCATTATTTAAGAGACCAGCCATAGCCAACAATACACAATGCCATCATTTTTAACTGACAAACACATTAAGTGAGGGGCCCCAGAGATAACTTAGCTGGGAAGAGCACTTACCTCACAAGTCATATGACATAAGTTAAATCCCTGGAACCCATGTAAAAAGCTCCATGTGGTGGCACACTCTGTCATGATAGCATTCCTAATGTCATATGGGAGGCACAGACAGGAGAATCATCTAGAAGCTCACAGGCTGGCTAACCCGGAGTATTCAATGCAGGATCAGAAACAAGAGAGTCTGTACTTCTAAACAAGATGGAAGGCAAATGCTATTTCCCAAAAGGCACACACACACACACACACACACACACTTAACGTCCACCCCTAGCCCCTTCTTTCTCCTCCCCTTCTCTCTATCCACTTTCTTCTCTCTCTATCTCCCCTCTCCTGTCTCTCTCAGGCATACATAAAAACACAATGTTTAAATTGCAGTAAATGGTACCCAGGAATTGCTCTTCTTCACGGCATTCTTCCTCTGGAAGAAATCCCACATCTCCAGTGTTGGATGGTTCCTCTCAAGGTCTATTTCTAGTTTTCATGCAACCACTACCTTGGGAAGTCAATATTCCTTAACAGCTTCTAATGTGTTTTCCATCCACAGTTAAATCGTCTTGTGTTACTTCACATCTGTGTTGAATTGTGGATCTTCTGTGTATCCAGTCTAGATTCGCAACCCTTAATTGTGTTGAACAATCTGATCAAGGTCATCATTACTTTATGTAGCAGAATCTTAGTTTTGGTGTGAGGAGTTAGGAAAAAAAAAGCAGTACCTAAGATTTCAATCAAAACAGAAGCATTTGTGCTGGAGGTGATTTGCACACAGAGGAAGGAGAAGCGCACAGAGTACTTGGTTCTCTCAGTGAGCCTGTGATCTTCTGATCAGGAGGACACAGAGCCTGTCATTTTCAAGCAATAATGGCTCTGTCATTATTGAAACACAGATGTGCCAAGGATGTGGGAGTATTCTGCATATGCACAGAATAGCAGATTTCATTGCCACATTCTACAGAGATATTCAAAGAAGCGTGGTGGCAATAGATGCCTGCTTCCTGCAGGTCTAGGATGGAGAACTCCAGAGCGTGGCTGAGGGTCGGTGGCAGGAATTACTTGGAAGTGGAAACTGATAGATTTTCAGGGACAGTGCACTTGCTGAGAGTTTGTCTTTTCTGCCTTGCTTGAACTCGCCCCTCTCTCTTGTCTTGAGGGATCCAGAGTCCTCCAGTGTCCTCTTTGTGTTTCCATGTTTAGAGGTCAGGAGATAGATCTGCGCTGACAGAGCTGAGTTGGTGGAATTTTGCTCTTAGGATCCAAAGATATTCAGCAAGACCTGAAATGACGTGGGCGTGGCATAATGCTAAGACTCAGAATGGGATGTCAGTCAGCTTTAGATGTGAGAAGCAAGCGCATGTGACTGCACGTTTTATGTTTCATATTGTATCATTTTCCCTTCTCTTTTATCCCTCTAAGCCATTCCCATCCCTATACCCATCCTTGCTCACTTTCAAATTCATGTCCTCTTGGTTGATGATTACATGCATATATGTATTATGTACACACACACACACACACACAGTCACACACACACACACACACACACACACACACACACTCCTAAATATAACCTGCTCAGTCTGTATAATGTTACTGTGTGTGTGTGTTTTCAGGGCTGACCACATTTGCTATAGGATAACCAGTTGATGTACTCTTTCCTAGAGAAGACATAACCCCACCCTAACCCCAGAGTATGTATTATTTAGAAAAATGCAGTGTTCTCAGTTTTTCTCACACTGATATTTTTCTTCACTATGATTCTCAGTAGGAAATTAGAAACGTTTGGAATATTTGTCAAATTGAAAGCAATGTTAATCTTTTTAAATTGGATATTTTACTTATTTACATTTCAAGTGTTATCCCCTTTCCCAGTTTCCCCTCCAGAAACCCCCGTATCCTGTCGTCCTCCCCCTGCTTCTATGAGGGTGCTCCCCCACCCACCCACTCATGCCTCCTCGCTCTGGTATTCCCCTACACTGGGGCATCAAGCCTTCCCAGGACCAACGGTGTCTCCTCCTATTGATGCCTGATAAGACTAAATCTTTAAGTCATTATTTTGTAAAGTAGTGAATAATCTAAAAAAAAAAAGTCTGAATGTAGTTTGGAAACTTTTTTTATAGTTTTAGTGTTGTACATTTTTATTTGAGGTCTAGTCTGGTTTTCATGTGATTTACCTTCAAATAGGGTTGACTATTCATGCACACATATACATTCTTTTGACTCCACATTATGTGTCAAGCTGATTGTGTTATGAAGCCTGATATTCATAACCAAGTGTAGTTTAAGGGACCATAAAGGGACCACACAGGCTTCAGTGTGGGTCTGAAGAAAGGACGACTCCAGGCCTCATGCTGATAAAGATCACATTCCTAGTTATCCTTTTCACTCAGCCGTCAAAGATGTCAGCAGCACATGGGAACTCCTTGCCTCAGTCCAGCCAGCTCTCCAACTGGGTTCTGAGGGTGACACTTTGCTTTGAAATGGGCCCAGTGCCTTGCATTGTGTTGACCTCTGGGGACACAGACTTCTTGGAGAGATACAACTGAAGTTTTTGTCTACCTTCAATAGGAGAGAGGGACTTGTCCTGGGCAGATGTTTGACTACTCAGAGATTCTCCTGTAGTCAGAGTTCACCTATCCATCATCCATCCACTCATTCACAATCCATCCATGATTCGTCCATGGTCCATCCATCTAGCCATCCACCCACCCATCCATGGTCATCTAGCCATCTATCAATCCAGCCATCATCTATGCCTATTTTTTACAGCTAGTATAACAGAGGGCAACTAGCAAGCGAACTGTCAACAGACCTATGCTATCTAACAGTTCTGAAGGATGAAAGTCTAAGGTCATTGTATCCTTAGGGCTAGCTCGTTATTAGGACTCTGAGGGAGAAACTGCCCTAGGACTTCCCGGGCCTTTGGTGACATATTGCCCAGTTGGCATGTTGTCCATTTTACTTCTTCTTTCCTCCTCTTCCTCCTCCTTCTCCTCCTCCTCCTTCTCCTCCTCCTCCTCCTCCTCCTCCTTTTCCTCCTCGTCCTCTTCCTCCTCTTTCTTCTTCTTCTACTTTTTCATCTTCCCCTCTCCCCTCCTCTTTCTCTGTCTCTCTTTCTCTGTCTCTCTTTCTCTGTCTCTCTTTCTCTGTCTCTCTTTCTCTGTCTCTGTTTCTCTCTCTCTCTCTCTCTCTCTCTCTCTCTCTCTCTCTCTCTCTCTCTCCCCCCCCCCTCTGTGTACATATGCATGAGTGTGGAGGTCAAAAGGCAACACTCAATATCTCCCCCAATAAGCTTTGCCATATATATATATTTCAGTCTATCACTCAACTAGAAACTGAATTGGAGACTTTATCATTTGATTGGACTGGCTGGCCAGCAAGTCCCAGGATTTCCTCTGTTTGCACCTTGCCAGTGCGAGGTTGACATCTGCATGCCATGGAGTTCAGATGTTTATTAATGTGGGTTCTAGAGAGTCAATCTCAGGTCCTCACGTTTGTGCTGCAAGTATTTTACTCACTGAGCCATCTCCCTCATCTTTTCCTTTGTGTCTCTCTTTACATGATCAGTTTCTTATAAAGATATTCTTAATAGATAGACACTCTGCCCCCCTTTTCTGTTGCTACTGGATACACAATTAAAACAACAGGATCTGGAGCCCATTCTACCCCAGCATAATCTCACTGGGCCTGTTTCCTCATAAGGTTACATCCTGAGGCTTGGGGGATGGGTGGTCAGGGCTTTTTGAATGATTAATAATGCAATCCATCCATACAGTTTTGGACTTTGGAGAAGCTTTCTGCATCATCAGTGGGAATAGGACACATGGCAAACACACCTTCTACTGAGAGCCAGGCCTGTCTACTGGTTCTTCCCATAAGAGTCTCTAGATTTTCAAAATGAAAAATCAAAGTCCTGTATGGACAACCACTGAAAACTCCAGGCTAGGAAAGAAGAGAGGACAGAGGTACCCAGCTGTACATTGAGTGGCTGAAATAACTTTCTTTCTTTCTTTCTCCTTCTCTCTCTCTCTTTCTTTCTTTTTTCTTTCTCTTTCTTTCTCTCTCCTTCCTTTTTCCCTTCCTTCCTTTCTATTTTCTTTCTTTCTTGTTTATGCATATGATTCATTGCATATGGTTCAAAAACAAAATAAAGCAAACAACACAAATTAGACCTACAGTCATGCAGAGGCCACGGGAGTGTTTTCTTTCTTTGCTCATCCTTGTGAGCTGTTTGAGCTGCAATCCTCTCTCTCTTTCAAATGCATTGTGAGTCGCTACCTTGTGGGAGGATTTTTGGCTTTGCTGTTATGTTTGTGCAATGTATTCATTACCTTGGTTCACAAGCCATGTCTATTGATTGTCTGTCACATGAAGTCTCAGTTATGAATTTTCCTTTTGAACCAAAGTCTATAGAGTCACTACACTACCTTTGGAAGAAAAAAAATTGAAAATCAAGCATAAAATATATTAAGCAATGCTACTTGCATCCCCTTCGTGGTGGCAGGTGATGTAGGCAGCCTGTATCCACTCAAGCGATCACAGACAGAACCCTGGTTCAAATCTATATATTCCAACATCCCCACATTTTTTATTTTTCTCTAAAAGAAGATAGGATTACAGATTGGGGAATGTTCTGTGCTTACAATTAAGTGAATTACTTGCTGGCTCATCTCTAACTTTAATTACTTTCTCTTCCTCAACTTTGCAATTAGCTGATGTTGCTACAAATTTTTGTCACACACTTAATCTTTATATAGCGTTTTTGGCCAGAGTGCAGTCTGTAAGCTACTCTGATGTATGTAAGCCTCTCTGACCCAGAGGTGAGTCTTCTGAGGCTTGGTCTCTAGAGAGTCCATCTCTCTCTCTCTCTGTATGGTTGCCCACTTTGTACATCAGCAGTGAGCTCTGTTTCCATTGCTCTTCCCTCTTGTGTTAAGCAGGTACATGGTGCTGGCAGAAATGCACCTTCTTCTGAGCCCTCTATATTGTTTCTTATCTATGTAAGATTGAGTTTGCACCAGGAACCCTTGGGCATTAGATTTTATACTCCTTTGCAGATTCTACCCAGTCATCAGTTAGTATGATGGAGAAAGAAAACAGGACTCAGTTGGAAGAGCCAGGACTTTAGTCCTGTGTTGTCTTTCCCCAGCCTTTGATTTCCATTATCTCTAATGCTGGCCACCACTCTGCCATGCTCACCAGTCATCACTGGGAGGAGAGGGGAAATTATACATTTAAGTGAGATACATGATAAGTCAGGGTTCTGTGTTAGCCAGACCTGAACCAAGCTTTGTATTTACTCTATTACTTAATTCTCACACTTGTCTTATAAGGTGGGCGCTGTTCTTCTTCTACTTCATTCGTGAGACACATGGGTGAATTTATGAATTAATCCCAGACATGTATACAGCTGTTTTACTACCATACCGAGTTTTAGGGCCATCATTTCTTAATTTTCTGGTAATGTTGATGGGCCCTTTTGGCTTTTAATTCACTGGTTAAACTCATTTTCCTGTCTTCTTGTTTGAGGGGCTACAGGAGACCCTGTGTCACATCATGGCTTCTGCCGTTAATCAGGCAGGTGGCCTTTCTTGAGCATTTAATCACTGCAGGCCTGAGAAATGGATTTCCTCAAGGAGGGGACTCAGAACCGCACTCTGTAAAGAAGAACAAACTAGGGCTTCATGACTTTGGTTCAGTGGCCCATGTACTGCTTCTTGAGGTTGTCATTGCTCCTTGACTGACTGTCATGGATGAACATGTGGAGCCCTGGGGGCTCCAGAAATCACTGTTCTTTGCCCCTTGCCCTAAGAACATGCTGACAGTAATGCATGAGAACCACCCCTGGCAAGCACAGTCCAGCCTTCTGCCTGAAGGGCCCCTGTTCAGGCTTGCCTGATCCATGAAGATCCTTAGGAGTCCAGAAAGTGATATTACATAAGACATTGAAAAACATAGAACAGGACAATTAGAGAGAAAAAAAAACTGCTGAAAACAGGAGAATAGGTTCCTCTCTTTCTCCCTGGGGTTTGAATATGAGGTCCTATCTTTCCACTTTGTGGGGTCGGAACAGTTTGGGAGATAAGTGTACCTACACTGTGAACCCATGAAAATGTGAATATCTGCTTGTCTTCATCTACTTAGGCTTCTATGGTGAAACTATGCTCCTAGGACAGATTATTTCTAAGCAGCAAAATGCTCTTGGTTGCATTCTGGAGGGTGAGTAGTCCGAGTCAAAGCACCAACAAAAATCTTGTCTGCTGAGAGCCTTCCTGGTGCATCCTCATGTAGAGGACAGAGCTGGTCAGCTTGCAGGGGGCATCTTTTAAGATAACATTATCCCAGGGATCACTAAGCCTCACAACTCTTCTCACCTCATGTGTGGCATCACCATAGAGCATGACTGTGAGCAATAAATGCATCAAACCAAATCCACATCTGAAAGAGATGTAGGCTTTGAGTTGTGCCTGGGTTGGATGAAGAGCTGGTTCCTGGTGATACAATAGCTGGGCTCAAACAAGATAGGATGGAAGTCAGAGCATGTCTCAGCATTGAGTGATTAGGGTTATAACATTTTTTTTCTTAAGCATTATTGGCTTTGTGAGATAGATAGTTAAGATAGTCTTCTTAACTACATAGAAATAAAAACCTTCTGCACACAGGAATAGATGCAAGAATTTGAATGCAAGCTCAGGTAGCCAAAGTTGTAAGCCTTGTATCGTGACTGGTGGCTACTGAGGGCTTCTCCACACTGGGAAATAACTTGTTTCAGATTTTAAATCATCAATTCAAAAGCATCTGCCCATCTTTTATCTTTGTAAAGTCCCCACAATTATTTCCCACAGTGGTGGCACTAAATGAGGCTTACTGAGAAGAGACCAAGTCATGAAGTTTTGGTGATCATCGGGATTAATTTTTTTCCTAAAAGATATTTCCTGGAGTTGCCTGGCTCTGTCTTTTCCCTCATGAGGATTCACTGGAAAGGGTTATGACTACAAGAGTCAATTTTTTTTTCCAGACAGGGTTTCTCTGTGTAGCCCTGGCTGTCCTGGAACCCACTTTGTAGACCAGGCTGGCCTCGAAATCTGCCTACCTCTGCCTTCCAAGTACTGGGATCAAAGGCGTGCACCACCACTGCCCAGCTACAAGAGTCTTCTTGCCTTAGATTTGCTCTGCTCAAGAAAATCACCAAAGCTTTCAGGAGCCATCCAACAAGGTTTTGTCCATATCTACATCATCTTGAATATTATGCAAGGGGAAACAAGCATCTATTGGGAACTGACTATACATTAGATACATGAGCAACATGTGGTAGCTCTTCCTCTTAAATTTCACAATTATTTTGGAGATAATGCTAATCTACCTGCTTCAAAGACGGAACAACTGGGGCCAAAAAGAGTGCCTAATTTATCCAACATAAAACAGCTAGTGAGATGTTCTGCTGGTTCAGCCATGGCAGGAGAGGGAGCCAGGTTCAAGTGGAAGACCCTCGGTGGTGGTTAGGTACTAGTAGTTGCAGTGGGGTTGTTGTTCGCGAGATGTTGTTTGAGCAATGAAGGTTCCTTTCTCTCCCATCTCTGCTTTGTTTTCATCTTCCATTGATACATTAGGACTTACCTTCTGGCAAGAAGCAGGTCTTAGCACAGTGGGCCTCCTTACTTCTAGTTTTCCCCTTCTTGGCCAGTTCCGTGGAACCTCAACTGACTCCAGGCCAGTCTGTTCTTGCAGACCCATCTCCAGGAGCATTGGCATGCCACTGATGGTGAGCAGCCATTCTGAGCACATTAGCCTTTATAGAGGAACCTGGACAAAGCCAGAAGGTGTTCCAGAACACTGCTTGGCTCCTGGTGGGACCTTCCTTCCTGTCTCATGGAATCCTTCTTGCTATGTTTTCATATAGCAGAGTGATGTCCAGCCCCTCTTCAAGGAGGTCAATCCCATCATAGGAAGTCAACCTCCAGACCTCAGTCAACCTAATCGCCTTTCTAAGAATCCATCTTCAAAGACCGTCATCTTGGTGTAGGGTTTGGATTGGATACTTAGATTTCAATTTATTATACCCTCTTTTTATGCACATCCCAAACACTCTGTCATCTTAATAGGCTTCCCTCTGACTGTGAGTGAAGACAGATAGGGTCCAAGTCTGTGAAAGAGCTGCAGAACCTTGACTGTAAGTGGAAGGGGTGACAATAAAGTCAAATATTTGGGTTAGAGTCAGTAAGGAGAGCACTTATGTTGAATGTCTGCTCTATCCCGTTTGATTATGCAACCATAAATAGTTTCAGTGAAACATTCCCAGTGACCCCTTGCCAAGGAAATGGCTTTTTAAGCTAGTGAACCACATATCTACATGACACTTTTTCTCTTCCCTCTCTTCATCTCCATGTAAAATATTCCAGATGACATTAAGTGTTCCCTGAAATCAGCATGGGGGAAAGCACGAGCAAATAGATGTATCTGTATATTCTAAAATTGTTTGCCAAGTAATAACACACACGAGTGAGTAAATCACGTGGAAGAAGAAAAGAAAAGGTTACATCCCAATTTTATGAACCAGCAGCTGCTGTGGCTGCAAAAGAGAAAAATCAATATTGCAAAACACGGCTGGATTCTGAAGGTGTCAGAGTGGAGGTTCCAACTAAAGGTTTTTGGCAGCACCCCAGGATCTACTTGTACATATGTAGATTTGCTCATTTTCTTTTTCCTTAGTTTTTTGGGGACACAAAATTTCCAGATTTGTTTTTCTAACTCAGGGCATGTTGGGGAGGTCAAGGCCTGTACTCCAGACTGGTGGCCTGTGATATCTGGGGTAGGATTCAAATGATCAACCTCAGAGTCTCAACAGGGGTCAAAGTCCTTTCTCTTTCACAAAAAGTATGGAGAGAGGCAGTGGAGGAAAGATTGGCTTCAGGGAGTATGGTTCCTAGCTCATATGTGCTGTGACCTCAATATGCTGGTCATACCTGCCCCAGTGTGGCAACTGAGCCACAGCTGTCCTCTAAGGGTGAGGAGAGAGTAGAAAAGGCAAAGGACATGAAGTATTCTACAGGCTACTGGAAGAGAGGTGGGGACACCAACCCAGCCACAAAGCCTACAGTCTGTACCACCTGAATAGCAGGCTAGGGCAGTGGGAGTAGCCAACCAATGTCTGATTTGACTTAAGACCAACTCCACAAGAAGGAATCCATACATAACATAACATGGGCAACCAAGAGCCAGAGTCTAGGTAGCTCAGAGACCTAGGGCAAAACCAAACACTAATGGTCTAAAAAAATAAATAATATAATAATAAATCATGATATTCTGCTATACGTATAGATCAGTGCCTTGTCACCTCACAGAGGCTTCCTCCAGCAGCAGATGGGAACAGATGTACGGACCCACAGCCAGACATGAGCAAGGGAGGGAAGGAAAAAAAAACAAAGAGAGAGAGAGAGAGAGAGAGAGAGAGAGAGAGAGAGAGAGAGAGAGAGAGAGAGAGAAAATGAATAAATTGGATGTCTCCATCAAATCCCTCCTCTCAGAGCTCAGAGAATCCTGACAGGAGGAGGTGGAAAGATTGAGAGAGCCAGAGGGGATGGAAGACAGACACCTGGAGACCCAGGCTCTCTGAAGCTCCTAGGCAGCCTCAGGCCTTGTTCTTCAACCCCACCAACTGTCCTTTATTGAAGTTTCATAAAAAAAAAAAACTATTGAGCTTCAAATTCACTTTCTGAAAATGCTGTAGTTTCACAGCCTGCTATTTAGCATGGCTTTTTAAAAATTATTATGAATCATTCCTGTCATTTACATCTCAAATGATATCCCACTTCCCAGTTACTCCCCTCCCCCAACTCCCCATCCCACCTGCCCTCTCCCCCCTCCACTTTGCCTCTATGAGGGTGCCCCCTACCTACCCACCTACTCCTGCCCCACCGCTCCAGCATCTCCCTACGCTGGAGCATCAAACCTCCACAGGACCAAGGGCCTCCCCTCCCATTGATGTCAGACAAGGCCATCCTCTTCTACATATATATTTGGAGCCATGGATCACTTCCTGTACACTCCTTGGTTGGTGGTCCAGTCTCTGGGAACACTGGGTGGTCTGGCCAGCCAATATTGTTCTTCTTATGGGATTACAATCCCCTTTAGCTCCTTCAGTCCTTTCCCTAGCTCTTCCATTGGGGTACCTGGGCTCAGTCCAATGGTTGGCTGTATCTGCATCTGTTTTGATCAGATGCTGGTCGAACCTCCCAGAGAATAGTCATACCAGGCTCCTGTCAGCAAGCGCCTCTTGGCAACAGCAACAATGTTGAGGTTTGGTGCCTGCAGACAGGATGGATCCCCAGTGGTGTGGTCCCAGAATGGCCCTTCCTTCAATCTCTGCTCCAATTTGTCCATTTCTTTCCTTTGGACAGGAACATTTCTGGGTTAAAAACTTAGAGATGGCTGGGTAGCCCCATCCCTTGACTGGAAGCTGATAGCACAGCTGTTTAAAGCTATATTCTCAGAAGTCATAAGGAAACTCTTTCCCCTTATGTAATAATATGCAATCCCTTCTCAGCCTCCCATCCATAGCCCCAACTGTTTCTCCATACTCTCTTACCATTAATGCTCCTGGTTTAACTGGGCAAACTTTAAAAGAACCCTCAGCAGTCACTGACATCTACAGTTTATAAAGTTCTTGAAGCAATACTCATGGGCAGTTTCTTTCTGACAGCCTCACAAGGGACAAGTGGATCACTTTTTCAAAGCCCTTTCTGCTCTTAACATTCATTTCAGTAACAACAAAACCTTTTGCTATTATGGTGAGATGTATTCCCAAAGTTGGAATTCTTTTCTGTTCTTTTGATCAGTGGGATCACAGTGATAAGTGATTGACTACAATATTAGACTTTTTGGTTTAAAAGAGATATTCCTGCATAAATGTATGCCAGAAAAAATGGTTTCTTTAGAAGCAGAGGGAAATAAGTTCAAAATATATCTTATGCTGGACTGGGATGGGATCAATATAGTCACGTCAATTAATTCTTTCACCATGCTGATATCTGGTACCGATTCTTAGTAGTGTGTATTATTAATACATCCCATTAATATAAGAAGTCTAATTTCTTTAGGTGATTAAACCATTATAAAAAGTTAAAATGCAATTTTCCCTCCATTTATAAAGTGTAGTATTTGGTTCATATTAGATAGTCAATAATTATAGGCAGAATCAAGTGCTGTTCATATGTGAAACATGTCAGAGAAACAGTTGCCAGTAGAAGACCCAAGAGTGTGCTGGTTTTTGTCTTTTATGAGACTATTAAAAATTCACATAAGTGAAGCTGGAGAGATGGCCCAGCAGTTAAGTGCAGTGTTCCAGAGGACTTGGGTTGAATTACCAGCACCCACATGGCTGCTACAGCCATTTGTATGTTCAGTCCCAGGGAACACATGGTGCACACTCATACATGCCAGCAAAATACCCAGGCTCACAGCGTTGGGGATATGGAACATGAAGAGGCTACCTCCTATAGCTCCACAGGGACTCCAGAGGAGCGATAGGGACACCAACTCACCTACAAAACTTTTAACTCAAAATTTATCCTGTCTATAAGAAATTCAGGGATGAGGGATGGAGCAGAGACTGAAGGAATGCCTAACCATCCTGACTAGAGACTCATCCCATGGGCATTCACAAATCTCTGACACTATTAATGATATTCTGTTATGTTTGCAGACCAGAGCATGCTGTCCTCTGAGAGGTTCCACCAAACAGCTGATTAAGACAGATGTAGATACCCATAGCCAAACAGTGAATAGATCTTGGGGACTCTTATTGGAAGAATAGGAAGAAGGACTTTGGGCCCTGAAGGGGATAGGAACTCCACAGGAAGACCAACAGAATCAACTCATCAGTCAGAGACTGACTCGTCAACTAAAGACCATGCATGGGGTGGACCTAGGCCTCCCTGCACACATGTAGCAGACGTGGAGCTTGATCTTCATGTGAGTCCAGAACAACTGGAGTGGGGGCTGTCCCAAAGGCTGTGGCCTGTCTGTGGGGTATGTTTTCCTAGCTGGGATGCTGCCTTAGGGTTTCCATGTCTGTGAAGAGACACCATGACACAGGCAACTCTTTTAAAGGAAAGCATTTAATTGGGGATGAGTTACAGGTTCTGACACTCAGTTCAGTATCATCATGGGAAGCATGGCAGTATCCAAACAGGCATGGTACTGGAGAAATTGAGAGTTCTACATCTTCATCTGAAGGAAGCCAGGAGCTAATTGTTTCCTGGCAGCTAGGAGGAGGGTCTCAAAGCCCACCCCCACAGTGACACACTTCCTATTACAAGGCCACACCTATACCAACAAGGTCATACCTCCTAATACTTTCATTCCCTGTGCCAAGCATAGTCAAACCACCACAGCAGCCTTGTCTGGTCTCAGTGGGAGAGGCTGTGCCTAGCCTTGCAGAGACTTGATGTGCCAGGGTGGGGGATACTTAGGGGGTGCTCCATCCTATCAGAGGAGAAGGGGAGAGGGGATAGGGAAAAAGGATTGTGGTAGGGGGTAACCGAGAGGGGACAGTTAGTGGGATGTAAAGTAAATAAGTAAAAACAAAACAACAAAAAAACCACATAATCACATGACAACACTTCTCAGTTTTGAAATGAGAATTTTATGTCAGTTTTGGAGAGAAAGGGAAAGAAGGGGAAATGGGTTTCACTTATACAAGATGACTGACTTCTCTAAGACCTCTAAGGTCTGCTGTACAACATGTGTCTTCAATGGGCAGTGTATTGTACCTTTAAAAATGTCTTTACCTTATAGCTCTCCAGCTAGGATTTTTATCACAATAAATGAAAAAAAATAGCATTAAATTGAGACACATAACTGCTTGCAAATTACAAACCCTTAAGCTAGGCTGCATATTAGAATCGACTCAGAGTTCCTATGCTGTAAATGGGAAAACAGGTTAATAGGAAAGGGAGGACAAGACATCTTACATTTTTATTGGAATCATCACAAGTGGGCCTTGATGACATTTTGCTTCTTATTTTATAGCATTTTTTGCAGCTTCTTTAGACTTCAAGTGATTAATAGGAACAGGGGGTAAGTGTTACTGTCTCAAGCACAGATGTATTCAGCTAACTTTCTATGTTATCACCCTAGTGGGCACCCAGGGACCTTTCAGTTCAGTGTTTCTTTTCCTTTGGAATGGATCAGCTGCATCTTTTAGTTTATTTATGTGACAATGCCTTGGACACACAACTCCTTGGCTGTATAAAATCTTAAATAGCATCTAACTGTGACTTGAAAAATGAAACGGGTCCTATGTGACCTCTAGAAATATAGGCACTAAAACGTAAGCATTAAACTACCATTGTAGTAACGTCTAAACATTTAGCTATGGAGAGGTAGGACCTTAAACTCACCAGATATAAAGGTTTTCACATAAACATGTCTACCTGAGTTGTGTGGGTGCTTTTGTTTAGTTGCTCACTGGGTGGCCCAGCCTACTTGTGACTGTGTGAAGTGAGTCAGCTTGCTCATGCGGTTTGGGTTGGGAGCCATTAAGGGTGTTGATTATGTGCTGGTCATGAAGCTATTTCTGAGTAAAATACCAGAATACATTTGCATTTCATCTTCTGGAGATTTGCTCTCTGGTCATGTTCTTGACAGTCATTACAAGTAGTTAATATCAGGGGGAGAGATGGCTTAGGGCTTAAGAGTGCTTGCTGCTCTTCCAGAGGACCTGCGTTTGGTTCCTGGCCCTCACTTCCAGTGACTCACAACCATTTGTAACTCCAGTTCCAGGGGTATCTGACACCCTCTTCTGGCTTCTGTGGGCACTACACAGATAGCACACATACAGATAAAACCATCTTCAGTAGAAATTAGCTACTATCCAAGTACTATCCATTACAAAAAGTTAAGATCTAACATTAACAAGGGTGTTTCATGATGGAAATAATTTTGATGCAGTAGTATCATGCTCAAAATTAACTTTCATCAATTTTATGTGTTGGGTATTTATGAAAGATAAGTTTGATTAGGTTGATTATATAATCTAGAGAGAGAAAGCTAATTTCTTATTAAACCACAACGAACCATTTTACAATGTTTTTAAAATTACATTTCAGTTAACTCAGAAATTTAAGTGCATCTGTGCTATTTTATAAGAATTTTTTTCTCTCTCAGAGTGAGCTTGCTTGTGTTTAATTTTAAATGTATTTAGTATAGCTTTGGGGTATGAATAATTAGGAGTGAATGTACCAGGGTTCATTTAGTACTGCAAAAAGAAGTTGGACAACACATTAAGAATGTACAGAAAACCTGCTTCCAACTTTCTACAGTGTAATTAACAAGAGAACACACTACTGTAGTCTTAGAGCCATGCGATTTATCCTATGATCACAAATAGCTCATAAAGTATAAATCTTAATGATCATATTTCTATTTAAAACTAAGACATGCATAACACTTCCATAGCCGCCTATGTGTTGCAGGTGACACTGTGTTCTAGTTAAAATAGGGAAAATACTTTCCAAGCTGTCTCTGTGAGGGAAAATCAAGATGGAATGAAATAAAGCAGGGTCCCAAATCTGATTAAGTGACTTTTCATGCCCAGGCTACATCTTCACCAAAGGCTTGCTCTAATCCTGAGCAAGTAGTTTAGTTTCTCCTGGCCTCAGTTTCCCTACCTGTGATATGGAGTTCCATCTCTGAGGACCCTTCTGTCTTCTACATGATATTTATTTCCAATCTTTCCTCTTCTTTTCCTTTTTTTCTTTCTTGGATTTTTTAGAAGATGATTTCTCTGTAGTTCTGACAGTCGTGGACTTGCTCTGTAAACCAGAACTCAGAGATCTGCTGTCTTTGCCTCCCAAGAGCTTGGATTAAAGTTGTGCACAACTATGCTTGGCTTCTTTCTTGTTTACTAAGGGATATGTTTAGACACACACAAAAAATAGTGTTTACTTAAATATGTCAAACGCAGACAATACAGGAAATAAGAAAAGCTATTGAACACTCTATGCATACATTCGAGCTTACACATGTTAACACTGGGAGGAGGTTGCTATGCATGTGTTTTGAATACAGTGTGAAGGCTACCTTGACAGTTTCAGATGGACTCTTCTTAAATCAAAATTTAAATCACATCTATCTATCTATCTATCTATCTATCTATCTATCTATCTATCTATCATCTATCTATGTTGGTGTGTGTTTGTGTGTGTGTGTTTATGTGCATGCAGTTGGTGTTTGGGGGGAAGAGAAAAGATAACCAATAGGAGTTGGTTTTTTCATCCAGTGTGTGGGTCCCAGGGGTTGAATGCAATTCTTGAGCCCTGGTAGCAAGAATCTTTACCTCATAAGCCACTTGAACAGTTGTGGACACAATCTCCCCCTGCCCTCTGTTTTGTGGGAGCTTAATGTTTATTGTACCTAGGAAACTTTCTCTAAGGGAAAAAGCAGTCACAGAGATTCAAACAAAAAGAACAACAAAACAGAGAAGGAAAACTTGATGAATTGTTTGTAACAAAAGTGGAATAAAACACAGGCTTCAAACTTTAAGAGGCTGAGAAATTTGGACATCACACAGTGTGTAAAGGCTACACACCATCGAAGTCCACTTTTACCTTGTAATGTTTTTTGTATAATTTATGGTTCCTATTATGATAATGGTTTTGCGGTGTGATTCTGTTATATGAACCGTATCTTGGTTACTTTTCTCACTATGGTGATAAAATGCCAGACACAAGCAACTTAGGGGAGGGAGGTTTATTTCGGCTCATGGTTCAGGTGGGTGCAGTTATCCTCAGTGGGAAGGGATGCTGGAGGGCTTCCTGGCTGGTGGAGCTAACTTCTGTATACCACACATGGTAGACAGGAAGGGGAGGTCGGGTTGGAAGCAGGGCTGGGCTGTATCCCTTCTCCATAGCCAGGCACCACAACCTTCCCCAACAATGCTGTCTACTGGGATCCCAGTGTGGAGGACATCTGTCTAAACCATAACAGAGAGGTGTATTTTTCCTACCACAGTTGATAAAATTTGTATATTGTAATCATTAGTTCATGTTTCTTTTAGCTTTGTGATTTGGAACTGGGTAATGAAAAGTTTTCTGTTTATTTTTAAAGATTTATGTTTGTGTGTGTGTGTGTGTGTGTGTTCATGCCATATGTGCAGAGGTACCCACTGCGGCCAGACCAGAGTGTCATATTTCCCTGTTCACTTTGGCATGTCTGTTGTTCTTACTCAACTCATGTTCGGGCAATTGCGTTTATGAGACTTTACAGGTATACCTTCAGACATTCCCAAGAGACACAATCTCACAGAAAACTCCCTGGTGTCCTCTCTGGTTCTTAGAATCCTTTTAACTTCTCTTCTGCAATGTCCCCTGAGCCTTAGGTGTAGTATGTTTTGTAGACGTATCCTTTGAGACTGGTGGGACTCGAATCTAGAACTTCGCATTTTGATTGATTGTAATTTTCATGTAATGGTCTCTCTCTTTTGCAAAGAGAAGTTTTCTTGCTAAGGAGTGAAGACTACCATTACTGGTGGTGTCCTGGAGTACATACTGAAATATACTTCCTCTATTCCTAGCCTCTCAATGTTTTCCTCATGGATGAATGTCGCATTTTGTTAAATTTTTTTTCTTTTCTTGCAACTGTTGAGATTAACATCTGATTTTTGTCACCAAGCCCCTATGTGATGGACTACATGTATGTATGGACTTAACGTATGCAAAAATCATGCCTGCCTCTCTGGAATGAAGCCAACTTGATCACAATCTTTTTGATATGATTTGGTCGTGAATTTGAAATTTGGTTTACAAATATTTTAGTGAGAAAATTAAGTGTCTATGTTCTTCAGAGGACTTGGTTTATAATTTTCTTTGTGTGTGTGTGTGTGTGTGTGTGTGTCTGTGTCTGTGTCTGTGTGTGTGTGTCTTTGTGTTTATCTGGTTTAAGTATCAGGATAGTGGCTTCATGAGAAGAATTTGGAAGCCCTCTTTTACCTCCTCTCCTTTTTGTAGTTGAGAGACTTAAATTATATTGCTATCTTCCTACCCACATACTTCTTTGTTCCTGTGTGCATACATGCATGGCATGTACATGATGGTGAGAGGAATATTTGTAGGAATCACTTCTCTCCGTCTGCCGAGTGGTTCGGGGATTGAGTTCAGGCTGTCAGGCTCGATGGCAAGTACTTTTCCCTGCTAAGCCATCTTGCTGGCCCTCAGCTAAGAGACATTTTACTGCTAATAGTTGGCTCAGCCTCATTTCTGGCTATAGATCTGTTTAGAAGGCTTATTTAATGCTTACTATCTCATGCATCTACAAATTCATGTGTTTTTCTTGGATTTTCCAATTTAGTGGAATACAGATTTTTAAAGTATATCCTTACAGCTTTTTGGATCTCATTAAAATACATTGTCATAGATAATGGGCATTTTGTCATTGGTTCACTGGGACCATCCATGATAAGGGACAGGTGCTTGTCCCCAGCACCTATGTAAAGGCTCTGAGAACTAGGACTCTAACCCAGGCGAGGCCTCTGTGGTTTGAATAAGAATTGGTTTATATATTTTAATGATTAGTCATCAGGGAGAAGTGCTACTTAAGTAGGAATAGGAGGTGTGGCCTTGTTGGAGTGGGTGTGACCTCTTTGAAAGAAGTATGTCACAGGGAGTTGGCTTTGAGGTTTCAAAAGTGTGTCACAATCAAACAAAGCTGAAAGAAGTTGGAGATCTGAAGACAGCTTTGACATCGGACATGGAGATGCAGAGTTTGGAGTATGTACAACTGGGTTTTAATCTTGCTTTGGTCCAATATGTCCTCCCTTTGCTCCTTTTCTTCCCATTTGGAATGATAATATATATTCCGTGCCATTGTATGTTGGAAGTATGTGTTCTGTTTTTTTTTTGTGCACATAATTTTTTTATTCGATATTTTATTTATTTACATTTCAGATGTTATCCTCTTTCCCCATCCCTCCCTCCACATTAATCCCCTATCCCATCCCTCTTCCTCAATTTTTGCCTTTATACTGTTTAAATTACATGCAAGTATTAAAGTCAGTTCTAGGTTGAAGAACTAGCAATACAATAGATGCAAATAGTTAAGGAACAAGCAAGACAATAAACCAAGATAGTCAAAGAACATGCACGATAATAAACAGAGTGCCATGATCACTCCTGTGATCACTATTTCTAAGGGCTTATCAGGATGACCAAAATATCTGAGCCTACTTCCCTTTCCTAGCCCAAAGTCATTTTCATGCCTGAAGCCTACTTTTTTTATTCTAGCTTAAGATTTAGATTTTTGCCTGTAATTACTTCTTTGATCTAGCCTAAAATTTAGATTCCTGCCTGAAATGTCTTCTTTGTTCTAGCCCAGGACTTAGATTTCTGACTGAAATTACTTTTTTCTTCCAGCCTAAAGTCATATTCCTGCCTACAGTCCATTTCCTTGTTCATGTCCTATGTCAGGTTCCTGCAATGCAGCCCCCAAAGCTCTCCACATCTCCCCCTTTTTATTGCATAAACCAGACTGAGCCTGTCTTAAGTCATTCTGACAAGAAAGCCTTCTTTACCTTTCATGGAATATGCATTATCATAAGCAATGCACTTCTGTCTTAGGTTGGTAAGGTTCTGTGCAGAATCTTACCTATCCTTGTCTTGCCAGCCTGTTAAATTAATAACTCTGTCTGGGGGTCCATTTTCAGTTTCAAGTCATGTACTTTGGCTGCCAACCTGTTGATGTAGTTAGATACAAGCTTTAACACGATGGGCAGGAATAAAAGTATTCCCAGGACAAGAAGGGCTAGCATGATCAAGCTATATATGCCATTTCTGAGGTTTGATCAAAATGGAAATACTGACCTCAGCCCATGAATAATTATATCAGCATTATCTGCAGCATCAAAGTCAACAGAGCAACATTCTTTAAATTCATAATCTCACTATGCAAAGGTAACATACCCAAAGAGGTGTTAGGATTATGCCAAATATCCTACAGGTGTCTTTAAACTTTTTTCTAATTATAATGACAATTATTGTGAATTTCAAAAGTAGCACTACTCCAATGATATTTGTCATGGCACTTGGGATGGCTCCTAGCTCTTGAACCCTGAACCTCCTTCAGATAATTTGAATGGGATATAGAGCATCAATCCATTGTTCCAGATACCTATATAAATCCTTTTTTTTTCTTTTTTTTTTCTTTTATTGGATGATTTATTTACATTTCCTATGTTGTCCCCTTACCCCATCCCCCACCACCACCTCGGAACCCCCAATCCCCTCGCCCCTCCTCCTTCTTCTCTGTGGATGTAACCTCTATCTACACCCCCCCACTCCCACCTCCCCACCCTCAAAATTCCCACCCCCTGGGGCATCCAGCCTTCATGAGGTCAAGGTTCTCTTCTTCCACCTATGCCCAGCAGGGCCCTCCACTTTTACATATTCAGCTGAAGCCCTGGATCCCCCCCTAAGTGCTCCCAGGCTGGTGGTTTAGACCCTGGGAGCTGTGGTTGGTTGGTATTGTTGCTCTCCTCATGGTGCCACAAACCCTTTCAGCTCCTTCAGTCTTCACTCTAACTCTTCTATTGAGAACCCCATGATCAGTTCAATGGCTAGTTGTGAGCATCTGCCTCTGAATATGTCTGACTCTTGAAGGCCCACACTCCTATGGTCACTTGATCTTTGACAAAGGAGCTAAAACTGTCCAGTGGAAAAAGGACAGCATTTTCAACAAATGGTGCTGGTTCAACTGGAAGACAACATGTAGAAGAATGAAAATTGATCCATTCTTATCCCCTTGTACAAAGCTCAAGTCTATGTGGATAAAGGACCTCCACATAAAACCAGATACACTGAAACTAATAGAAGAGAAGGTGGGGAAAAGCCTCGAATACTTGGGCACAGGGGAAAAGTTCCTGAACAGAACTCCAATGGCATATGCTCTAAGATCGAGAATTGACAAATGGGACTTCATAAAATTGCAAAGTTTCTGTAAGGCAAAGGACACTGTCAATAGGAGAAAACGACAACCAACAAATTGGGAAAAGATCTTTACCAATCCTTCATCTGATAGAGGGCTAATATCCAATATATACAAAGAACTCAAGAAATTAGACTCCAGACAACCAAATTACCCTATTAAAAAATGGGGTATAGAGCTTAACAAAGAATTTTCAACGGAAGAAACTCGAATGGCCAAGAAGCATCTAAAGAAATGTTGAGCATCCTTAGTCGTCAGGGAAATGCAAATCAAAACAACCCTGAGATTCCATCTCACACCAGTCAGAATGGCTAAGATTAAAAACTCAGGTGATAGTAGATGCTGGCGAGGGTGTGGAGAAAGAGGTACACTCCTCCATTGTTGGTGGGACTGCAAGATGGTGCAACCACTTTGGAAATCAGTCTGGCGGTTCCTCAGAAAATTGGACATAGCATTACCCGAGGATCCAGCTATACCACTCCTAGGCATATACCCAGAAGATGCTCGAACATATAACAAGGACATATGCTCAACTATGTTCATAGCAGCCTTATTTATAATAGCCAGGAGCTGGAAAGTACCCAGATGTCCTTCAACTGAGGAATGGATTCAAAAAATGTGGTATATTTACACAATGGAGTATTACTCAGCTATTAAAAACAATGAATTCAAGAGGTTCCTAGGTAAATGGATAGAACTAGAAATTATCATCCTGAGTGAGGTAAGCCAATCACAAAAGAACACACATGGTATTCACTCACTGATTATTGGATATTAGCCTAGAACCTTGAAATACCCAAGATGCAACTCACAGGCCACATGAAGCCCATAAAGAAGGAAGACCAAGTGAGGGTGATTCGGTCCTTCTTAGAAGGAGCAACAAAATACTCAAGGGAGCAAATATGGAAACAAAGTGAGGGACAGAAACTGAAGGAGGGGCCGTCTCAAGACCACCCCACCTGAGTATCTATCCCATGTGCAATCACCAAAGGTAGATGCTGATGTGGAAGACAGGAAGTGCATGCTGATAAGAGCCTGATATGGATATCTCCTCAGAGGCCTTCAAAAATCCTTTTGTATACTCAATACATTAGTAACATTTTTTTTTTTTGCTAGATGGTTAACAAAAATAGCTGTCTTAAATCCTTTTTTCAAAGCTATTGCAGAAGCAGTGGTGCTAGCAATTAATGAAATTAAAGCTGTTATACCAGCAATAATCAAACCTGCTACCCTCTTGCTTCTGCTTAAAGCCTAACACTTCTTCCAGCACTTTCAAGCTTTGATTTTACCATGGTTAAGAGATTGCTTTGAGCTTCAGAAGAGATGTTGAACTTTGGACTTTTAAATAGTGTTGACACTCCAACTTTTGGAGTTGGATTGAATACTTTTTGCATTATGATAGGGATATAAACCTATGGGGGCCATAGTGGATTATGATGCTTTGAATAAGAACGGCCCTCATAGGCTCATTTACTTGAATGCTTGTTGATTAAGAAGTGGTACTACTTTAAAAGGAACAAGATGTGATGTTGTTGGAAGAAATGTGTCATGGGTTTGGCCCTTGAGGTTTCAAAAGTCCAAGCCAGGTCCAGTGGCTTTCTCTTTTCCTTCTGTCTGTGGATCCTGATATAGAACTCTCAACTACTTCTCCAGCACCATATTTACCCTCATGTTGCTCTACTCTCCACCATGATCATAATGAACTTTAGTCCATTTCAGAGGCTTACCTCTCAAACTGTAGGCAAGCCCCTAATTTAATTTTTTCTTTTATAAGAGTTGTCATAGTCATGGTATCTCTTCATGGAAATAGAATACCAAGACAGCCTTCACTGTTACCTGTGAGGATGAGTAGATTCTATTTCTTGACTCTAAACATCTGGCTCCTTACTGGTTAAGATTAATAAATCAATGACTAGTTGGTGGCTAAATTTTTAGCCTGTATTTTCTTCCTTCTCTGCCTAGTACAGCTCATAGGAGAGTTACTCAGTACTGAGAACCTGGGGAGATATTCTATTCAGGCTCTTTGATGAATCCCATGCAGACCTTCCAGAGGAAATCCATAAGGGAAAAGGAAGGGATACATCTGTGTCCTGTTCTTTCCGAGTCACATGAGCAGGTGACTTGAAACTTGTCTTTTTCTTCCCATCTTATATTTATATAGGGTGTACTGATTTTTGCCAAATAAATAGTTTGAATAGAAACTTTACAAATTAATTGTTACATTTTTACAAAGGTAACTAGGAAAATTGCAGCAACCTTTTATAAAAACACTGCACACAGAAGTCTATCACAGGTAAACGGATAATGAAAGGAGCTGGATTCTTAGACAGTTTCATGAGTACCCAGGGTTAGTATCTAGAGCGATCCATATGTTGTTTGTATTACTTAGAGATTTCAGAGATGAGAGACTAACCTGAGAAATTAGATGCTTGAGAAAGACCAAGATGCTTATTAAATCTTTTCTTAGTTACTCTTGATTACAACCATCCATTTATCCCTATGGAATAAATTGCTACTGGGAAAGCTGCAATTCAACCATGACACAGCTAGCCTTAATTTTAGATGATTAGAGAAACCACCATCATTGTCAAATATGCATAAAGGGTATTTGTAATTAATTAATGAGTTAGGCATAGAGATTGGAATTGCAAGAAGATATAAACTATTCCATAAAGTGGCACATTACCCAATATAGGTAACATCCACATTAAATAGTGACATGTATTTGTTTAGTGTTTACTGTGTACCTGACACTGTTGGGGATAACAAGGACACAGGCCAAGTAATGGATATCCTATTCTGTACATTCTCATATGTAGGCAGAGAGACAGAAATGTTTATAAAACATATCACATCTGAGATGTGGAGAAAGAAAGATTAAGAGCAAGAATAAGAGAGAGGAAGAGAGAGAGAGAGAGAGAGAGAGAGAGAGAGAGAGAGAGAGAGAGAATAAAAGGAGTCCTGTGGATGTATGACACTGTGTGTAGCCTGAGTATTGAGTATGGTCACCCAGGGTCCAGTGAGTATTGTCTGGGTATTGGAACAGTGTCATGGAAGATGGAATGATAGGAAAAGGGAGGTCAGTTGATGAGAGTCTTTGGAGGAAAAATCCCTGGGTTTTGTTTTGGGTGGAATACACAGTTGTAGACAAGATTTAAACAGAACAGTGAGCTGAAGGTTCAGAAACACTGATGCTTTCTATACCTAGACTGTGAATTTAGGAACAAGGTGACAGAATGTGTAGGCTGTGATTGAGACAGGAACTAGTGATCTCTGAGCTAAAAGTGAGACTGACTACAGAACTCATCAGGAGGGGAAGCCCCAGGATCAATCAGGACCCTGAGTGAGATTAATCAAGTGACTGGACTCACACCCAGCTAACTGTCCGTAAGAAGACATGCCATTAGTAGATAGTGACATGATGTAGCGATATGGCCCTGGTAGGTATCATTTCCACCCAAGTGCTTCCAGGAAGGCTCCTGTCCTCCATAGACTCCCTTCAGCCTGTGCGGAGACTGTTGATACCAGATCCCTGAGATACTCTGACTCAAAGCCACTGAGAAGTCTGAACCTGCATGAACCCCATTATGATTCTCTTTCTTTGGATCTCGGATAACATGCAATTTCTCTTTTAGAAGACTACTGTTCATCTAATGGAATCCTTAGCTAATCTGTACCAACGTCAGGAAGGAGGTATATGCATTTTAGCAAAATCTGTTTAATATCTCAATGTCATCAGAGCAAATATGCCTACTTCCAAAGAGAGTTTGTTATGAGTTTTTCCAGTGTGGGGAAATGAATTAGCCCCAGTGGTGAGATTTTTTCTAAAACATTTAGATATTTCAGAAAAGAAAATTAACTGTGGCTTTCCCATACAGTAACAAACCAGAGAGGAGACACTCATTTCCACTTTCCCCTCATGCAGACCCCAAGCTTCTGCCTCCTTGTTAAGGAACTAAAAATGTCCAACAGGTGGCACCTATCAAACCAGATGTGGCAGAGATGGGGAGAAAAGAAGGATCCTGGAACAGATGGGTGTCAGCTTCTGTGGGGTGTTCAACCTGAAGTCAGAGCTGTCAGACTTCATTTGTATTTGGTGCCTGGACAAGGAAGCAAGGGTAAAATAATATGGACAAAACAATACTTTCTAACTCGGTGTCTTTCTGAGTTCATCAGCACTGAGTGTTAAGCACCTGTTTCTGATTACCATGGTCCGAGAGCAAAATGAGTGTGGTTGGGGATCAGCCAGAGGAGTTCCTTCACAGCCCTGAGTCGTTCAGGTCTGACTGGAACAATTCCTGTAAAGATCAGCCACAAAACAGCATGCATTTGTCTTAGGAGAAATACATGCTTTTGACTTTCCAAATTATTTAATTCATTAAATCCCAATGAAAACTCCAGTTCTTTCTTCTTTAAGCCTGTGCTCTCAACAGACCTTCTCTTTATGAACCTAAAGAAATACTGGTTAGATTTTCAATTTTCGAGTGGTTTTGTTGACATGTACGGATGAGTTGCAAGAAGAGAATGATAATTCCCTACCCTTCACCCCTAGGAGAGTGGTGGGCATGGTACCTTATGCCCTGAAAAAATCTAGACCATCCTAATGACAAGAGTATCCTTCTACAAAACCAAGTAATTCTATCAAAACTGGGAAACTGGTACAGATTACACTGCCATGTAATCCAAAATTGCAATTTAAATTTCATCCACTGTCTTCAAATTTCCCTCCTGTGTTACTGCTCCTCCCAGCCCAGATATCTTCCTATGATCAAGACTAGAATCTGTGTAGCACACACCTGGAAGCCACTCTGTCTTTCAGTCTGTACTGCTTCTTCATGTTTTCTCTTGTGACAGAGGGAACATTAGTGCTTCTTTCATGGGACCTTTAGTAGGATCTGGACCTGTTTTATATATGAGAGTTTATCTTAGAGGGCGCCGTTGAAATGTCAGCACATCACATACAACACACATGTTATTTGAATGTTAGCGGTTTTTATAAAGTTGGCTTTTACTATAGGATGGAAGATGGGATTACCTCTCATGATTTTTATCCTCTAAAAAGCAAAACAATACCATCTTTCGTGAGGGTGTCAGGGTTGACTTGTGTGTGGCAGGATCCTAATGCAGGGTTCAAGTACTACAAGTGTGGTCTGAAGATCATACCTGTCATCACAACCACTACCACTCCCACCCCCATCATCATCATCATCATCATCGTCATCGTCATTGTCGTCACCATCACCATCATCTGAGAGCTTGCTGAGAATGTAGATTCTCAGGGCTTGAGAGATGGTTTGCTGGTTAAGGACATGTGTTGCTCTTGCAGAGGATACAAGTTCTATTTCTAGCATCCGTGTCAGGTCTCTTAACTGTCTGTAACTCCAGCTCCAGAGGGATCTGATCCTTCTGACCTCTGGGGGCATCCACACTCATATGCATGTATTGAGACGTAGACAAGTATATATAATACAAAAAAAAATGAGTGTGAACTTTCAGATTCTGCCCAGTCCTGCTAGACCAAATCTCCAGAGGGGTTCAAGGATCTGTTTCCCAGCCCCTGGATGACCAGTGTGACCAGGTTCTATCTAGACACACAGCCACTGGGTAAGGACACTTCACCAGACAGGATTCATGCTCACCTTCGCTTTTTCCCTTGGCTGAAACCTTTCTAACCTTGCCAGCATTTCCCCCACTGTGTTATAAATACAGTGCTTCTCCTACTCCCACTTAGCATGTTTGAATTTCTAGAGAGAAAGATCATAAACACTGTCTTGAGAGCAATTTCCCCCAGTGTGCCTGATAGGATTATTAACTGATCTAATAAATTTGGAAACATTTCAAAACCTATTAGATGCTTTTCCTGATCTTCAAAACATATTAGAGTACTAACCCGAACTCTCATATACTGGGGTAGATTATCCATTCTCAACAGGAAGAATGTTGCATATAGCCTTCCCCAAACTTATTTGAATTCAAATATGTAGTCTAGAAGGAAGGACCTTGGTTCCTGGGATATATTTTCAGAAACACTAGCCTGGAGTACAGGACAAGAATGAGTTATGTTTGAAAGGGTCCTTAAATTTCACATTCAAGATGCTCGGTTCTCGGGAGAGGCCATTATGGGATGATCAAATGCAGACTCCATTCAACAAAGCCTATAAAACTGAAATAAAGACATCCGCCAAAGGACGATTTTGCTCCTCTTCCATTTTACCCAAGATAAATTTTAGCAGAATATAATAGTTTTTGATCAATGCAGATAGCATTTTATGTCACCCCTCAAAAATCTTTTAAATCACATCACACACCTCAATACGCATATAATATAAAGATAGATATGAATTCAAGTCTTCTCTTAAAAAAGTGGCCACGTCTACAACAGAGGAAGAGCAGGGAGCCAGACAGTGTATGATCCCGCGTCTGCTACTTCAGAGCTATGTGACTGGTCAAGGGTTCAGTTAATTGTTCAGCGTGACATCTTTGATGAATAATCAAAGAGCCCCTTTGGTGCAATTCTCGTGGTATGTGTGCACTTGCCTGTGTGCGCATATGCAGAGGCCCATGGTTGACTGGGTGTCATCCTCAACCATGTTCCTTAAGTTTTTTGAGGCAGGATCCACCACTGTATCTGGAGCTGTCTACTTGGCTGGAGTGACCAATCAGGGAGCTCTGGGATGCAGTATAACTTAAAGTGGTACTTCTGTGAGTCTGCCATTGGCAGTGCAGTTACAAACACATTCTGTGACACCCATCTTTTAGGTGGGTGCTATGGATCCAAACCCCAGTACTCACGCTTATGAACCAAAGACATCATTCAAAGAACCATCCCTTCAGCTTTGCTTTTGGGTTTTCTTTGTAAAACAGCAGGAGCGACAACACATACCCAAAAGTATTGTTTTGAATGTTTGCAATAAAATTGCGATTTAGAGATTCTGGATTTTTTTTTCTTATCTGCAGACAACTTTCTTGGTTGAGGTGCTGAGTCACACATAGTGGGAGCAATTGAAATTCAGAATGTTGTCTCTGATTATTTCCCCTAATATGCTCATGCTGAGATTTTATTCTTCTAAGGTGACTCATCCACCACAAACAGAGAATGTAGTTCTGTCGCTTTCCTTAGAAAACCACTGGAGTGAATACAGGCATTTAATGTCAGTTTCCCAAGTAAAGAGAGGTACCATTGTTACATAGACTCTGATTCTGCATAACTCTGTTTTGAAAAAGATATCATGGCCACTATGGCTTGCTACAACCATAAGCAACGCCCCCATACACTTGACATAAAACAAAAATGGAGGTCACTTGGTGTTCCTTCGAGTTAATTCTAGTCAAGGTAAAATTTCAACTATTAAACCTGTAAGGGACAGCATGTTCTGGCAGACAAGGGGAAAATTGATGGGCCTATGAAAGGAAATCAGACAAGGGCTTCTCTTCTAGGTTTATTGAACTTTATGGAGCTACATATAAAAGCCCACTGATAAGGCTGAGGACTTCCTAGCCACCATGCTGTTTATTTAAGCCATTTAATTGGTCTGACCTCCCCTTTCTCATTGTTCTCAGTTCCAAGTATAATTGTGTCACTTTAAGTGCTTCTGCAACTCTCAGCTACATCTTCCAGTGTGCTTCCCTGATTTCCTCCATCAGGTTAGCAAACAAGTGCTGGTCTGTTACTTACTGTCTGTTAGTTATTTCACCCCAAACCAATGAATAAAATAGCCAAAGATTCCTGGAAGTGGCTTTCTGCAGGGGAGACAGATACTAATGGTCATAATCCAAAGTGAGTTGCATAGAATTACCCAAGCAAAGAGCCTGGGGTTTAGTTCTTGGAGTAATTCCTTCGAGGCACTTGTGTTTGGGTAAGGGTAGAAGAGAGTGGGTGAAGCTTAGAGTACAGTGTATAAGGATATTGGTAGTGCTAGGGTTCTAGGACTCTGATTAAAGAGTTGGAGGTAAAAAAGTCTTTTTGAGCTTATCTAGCAGAGACATGGGTGATGGCTACTATGAACAAACATACCATGATGAGATGAGGAGTTTACATGGTGGCAATGCAGGGAACCCCCGTACAAGTGATGGAACAGATGGTCCTGATGTCCAATAAAGACAGCAATCTAGGGAAGAGATGATGGCTAGTGGACCAGGGGCAATATGGCTGGGGAGAAGCAAGGTTCTGAATGTTTGACAGAGAGCCAGTAAGCTTGCTGCTAGAATGGATGGGAAAGCTGGGGAGATAGATGTCTCAGAGGAGTTACTCCAAGAACTGAAACTACAGCTACCATCTCGTTCAGGATGATTGGAAGATCACTGAAAGAGTTTTTGATGTGAGGTCTCTAATAGCCAGTTAGAAATCTTTAGGAAGCAGCTGGATACAGGAATCAGGAACATGAGGACGGTCTCTAGGCTGAGATGCTGATTTGGATATAATACATGAATAAATGATTCTTAAAGGGCTGAGACTAGATCAACACATTGATGGGCAAGTACAGACAGAACAACATCTAATGGAAGTAAAAAAAAAAATAGCATGAACTCTGAAGAATGAAGCTTGGAGAAAAGTTGTAGAGTCATGACTTGAGAGTCTCCTACAGAGAGAATGTTTGATGGAACCAGGTATGGATTGTGTGGATGAGCTCTACGTTAGAATTATCCTGATTTAATTGGTCTGATCTTTCCCTGTTTAGTGTAAGTATAACTAGACCATGCCCTGGAATGCATACGATAAATGAGGATAATAGGCTAAGTTTTTCATTTGTAAAGCATGGCAATTTTATTGCACACGGAGCCCCATACCGTCATCTATACACCAAAATCATTGCTCAGCTGCGCTTTCAAATTTGTTTACCTCATGGTACCCAACAAGTTATATTCTCTAATGAGAGTCATTACCCAAGTAATATTATTGAAGACTAGCTGATTTAGCTGGGAGATTCACCAAAAAAAAAATCATGTGTAAATTATTCCACTTATTGGATCAGTAATTTATTCTAAATAAATTGGCTCCACCGCCATCTGTTTTAGCTGTTGGTATAGAGAAACCTGTTCACTCCTATCCCCACAAACTTATGTTCACATCACAAATATAGAGCTATGAAAATTAGACGTGTGCTTCTTAGTGATGTGTCATCCTGTACAGATACCTCAGTTCCTCCTACTTCTTGTCCCAGAAGTAGATGGCAGAACAGAAGATGATGGGCTGGGGTGAGGAAGGCTCCAAAGAGGTTCCAAACAAGATGGCCGAGCCAGCTCACAAGTCATCTAAAGGCAGTTCCACTGGGAAGTCAGGGAGCAAGGCTCCGTTAACCATGGTGACAGGGTTAAATGCACATAGCACAAGACCAGGGATATCAGCATTGGAGTGCTTCCATCTCTGAAGCCCATGGGATAATGTGATGGATCAGACTATTCTGTTCATACAGGTGTGTCACAGTTGAGAGACTTAGGACTAAGCACCATTTGTAAAACATGTACCCAGCAGTGTCCTTCCTGGCCAACGCAGAGAGGACAGCGGCAGGTGTAGCTGCTTTGTCTCCTCTTGTGAGTGTGTCAACTGGTTTATAACCACCAGTGGGATCTTTGGATCACATAATCCCCGGGGACATGCATGGGTGCCTTTCTCCCCAAAAAGCTTGATTTCTACAAGCTGTCACCTGAGCCTGAACTTGGACACTGTCATGCCCCACTGTCTCCCTCTAGGATTCACACTGATGAGTCAGGCCACAGTTCACTACATTTATGTCCTATGTCCTACCACATTTGACTGACATAAAACACGGAATCTGGGTGATGGGACAAAGTCAACAAGCAACCTAACTTCAGGTGTTTCCACTGGATTCTGGGTGTAACTGAATGAGGGAACTGAAGACACCAGCAGGCATCACTCAGGCAACCCTTCAGCTTCTGTCATACATGACATACAATGTGTCCCACCCGAGGATCTTTGGGTGATGATATAAGTATCAGGGTACAGTCTGAACCAGTTATTACCTGTTAGGACCTATTGCTTACTGCAATCTAGAGCTTGTACTGTCTCATTGTCTGAGACAGATACATTTCAAAGTATGTGCCTGAACAGTGCCTCTAGAATGTGTGCTCAGATATGTACTGGAGCTGATGTTCTGGTGTCAAAATGTCAAGATAGACAAATGTAAGAAGGGACAACTGTGAAACGTTTTTGTGTATATGGCATCGTCATTGAGCCTGTCAGCAGTAGGGGAGGGGGCTCAGGAGGTCCTCCGTTTAGCTGAGGAGCCATTGGCAACTAATGTTACTGGGGAGGTTGGTATCACCTTCAGTGGTGTTGCCACTGGCAAGTTGCCCTTGCTTCAGTTAATAACTACAAACTCATCCTCATGCAAGCAACCCTAATGAAACCTTGTGGATCACCAAAAGACACCAAAATAGGAAGGGACAGGGCGAGCAGAAGGGAGCCTGAGAGATTAACGACAATGACTATTATCAAGACATATTATATACATGCAGGCATTTGTCAAGGAATAAACACAAGTCCTTTAGAATGATATCTTCACAGAAATGTACAGAAGAATGTTTGAATAGAATCAGGGTACTGTGACCCAATCAAACTGACCTATAGCAAGCATTAGCCATCCCATGCCCAGGTAAACTCATAGAAAACAGTAAGTACATTATACTTTACCAAGAGCTGGAGGAGAGGGAGAGCTGGGTGTCATAGTTTTTTATGTGATACTGCAATTTCAAACAAATGAAGAGATAAATAAGAAAAAAAATAGCAGACCCCCCCCATACACACTTATACACATCTCATCCAGAACAAAACCTCAGGAATGTTTGAGACAATGAAGGAGGAGCTGCACTGCCTGTATCTCTGCAGTGCCCAGACTGACAGCCTAATTCACCTGGTAATAATCCCCCTGTCAGCCTTCAGCTTCCTACACACAGCCATTGTCCTGAGAGCATTGACCAATACTCCTGCCATCTGCAAGGCATACATGAGGCTGTGGTCTCCTCCTCTGAAACTGTGTTGCCTTCAGTGTAGAGTGAGGGAGGGAACCAGAATCAGATTTGATGACCCATTGTCCATTTGCTGTCTAGAAAACCAACATGCTGACTGTCACACTGAAATCTCAGAAACACCCACATCCTACAAATCCAGACAGATGATACAGGGGAACATAATGGAGATGCCTAGTTAGTTACAACCTCTATTCTTCTTTGTCTTGTACTGAGTGTAGTTTCAGGCCATTGGATTCACTGAACTTGTTTACCAGGAGAGCCTGGTTAAATGATGATATAGGCTCTTTTATCCTATGGGACCATGTTTCTTTCCCACTGCACCTTCACTGGGGCAGAAAGCATGTATTCTTCCCTTAGAGACAGAGATCTCAGCCAGGCTCATTCTTTCTTCTCAAAGCAGGGCCCAGGAATAGTGCCTGGGAGTCAGTAAGGTAATAGAGACCTTTATCATAGATGTTGCTCTAACTTCTTGATCCCTGGGGTAGAGAGGGGTTCACAAAGAACTTTTGATTACAGGATTGTGACTTGCTGCCTGCAACAGTGGATAGGGGGCAGGGCTTTGTTTGAAAGATTGGCTCACTTTTTACAGCTCTGGTCTTTTCCTTGAGAACATCTTATGGTAATAGTCATATGATAGTGGCTGGATTTCCTTGGGAGAGAATGGCTTCTATTCTGACTGTTTTTTTTCTCCCTCTCTCTCTTACTTTAGAGACTGTAAGGGCTTTTAGTCTTTCATTTCTTTGTATTGTAGGCATCTTTTGGCCTTGTGTCATAATAGTCTTTTTTCTCAAGGTCCCTTATGAGTAGCAGAGAGTGTGATGTTTGCAGGGGTGGTGAGCTGAGGCAAAAGACTATTCTAATTTCTGTTTTCATAGCTATTCGTTTTTCCAGCACACTCCATGAGCTTTTATTTACCAAGAGTAAAGCTTCTGCATAAGCCCTGAGTTGTCATTAGAACTGAAATCCAAAGTAGGAGAATTCTTTCAGGTCACCATTTTATCTTTGTCCAAGGTAACACAGAATAATCTGTGTTATCTTGGAGTGTGGCGCCCACTGGTGAGTGGAACCAGGTTCTTGATCTGACAAAATACAATATTTACTATAGCATCGCCCTTGTTAGAAAAACGTCCTCATTCCATACCCCAGAAGATGTCAAAGGTGATCAAACCACAAAGGTGACAACTGAATCAGCAAGCAGCCATCTTGCTTCTACTTCCTTGGCACCAAGAGTAGACAGTGGAACTCAGTCATTAGAGTGACTCAGAGAACTACTCATTACAGTGGGCAGTGTACATGTTAGCACACTGGTGCAGGATCTCTGACCATCTGGTGGCAGGCTAGGCTTAACAAGTATACCTAGTGTTCTGGTGTAGGAATCCTCAGCCAATGCTACAATACCTTTTATAGAAGCAGAAATTCATCCATTTGGCTGCGCTGGTGATGGGTAGTTGTGGATGCTCATCCCATGGTTGTCTCAGCATGCCTACAGGGCAAGCAAAGAGAAAAATCTCAAGATCAGAGCTATCTCAGTGTACGATGAAGCTTGTCCAGGGGACCAAGGCCCAGAGTGAACTACCCCATACAGGATATAGTTTTGACAAATGAGTACAACCTCACTAGGCATGAATGAATGAGTCAGATGAACTCATGGGGATATGGGGAAAGAGTAGAATGTTAGACACCCAAAAGGCAAACTTGGTAGAAATTCATCACAGCTCTCTTCCATCTCTACAACTTCGTATCTTCCATTTAAACCATCTATTAGCTCTTCTCCATCCTCAGGGGCTACCTGTCTCACTTCCTGGCTCCCACGACATGACCCCATTACTGTCTCCTCTTCTTCTAGGAAGAATAATGGACGTCTCTTATACAGTCTCATCCCCACCTCCATGAATCAGCACGAATATTCATTCTCATGAAAACAGAAAGGGTGTGGGCTGGAAAGATGTCTCAGTGGTTAAGAGCACTTATTACTTTTCCAGAGGACTAGGATTCCATCCCTAGAACCCATACAGTGGCTCACAATCATGTGTATCTTCAGACTCATGAGATCTAGTGTCCTCTTCTGGCCACTGTAGGGACTGCACACGTCTTGCAAAGGCATACTATATGTCTAGCGAAACACCTATACACATAAAATAAATTTGCCTGGTATAAAAGTTCGGGCGACAAGTTTTTTTTTTATTTTTGTGCTTTGGATCAGTTGGATGGGTGGTCCAGGGACAGTAGTGTGAGGGGCGCGCGTGTAGTCGTCTCGCCGGCAAAAACATACACACACACACACACACACACACACACCAGAATCCTTCCGTAGAAACACATTTATTCCCATAAACCAAAATGGTGGTAGAAGACGAAAAAGATGGAGAAAGGCACTGTTTTATACCCTAGAGCGGTGTCATCACCTCTCATTGGCTGCTTACTCGTATCGCGCCAAACGCCGTGGGATGGGCTTAGCTTTGGCGGGCTTTTACCATGGCACATGCGCACTTTATTTGTTTACTAGGAAGAATTATGGCTGACAGCGCCACCTAGCGATGGCGGACTTTGCCAGTACCTGCCGCGGCTCCCAACATCTGCCCCTTTTTTGTTTTAAAAACAGAGGGTGGTGCTCAAATGTTTGAGGCTTTACAGGGTGTCTATACCAGAAGCCCTAGGGTGCAGCGGCTGAGGAATCTGTCTACTGGCTATTTCTTTTTTTATTTGTTAAACAGGCACTGGCCAATGTCCCGTGTCTAGGCTGACTGACATTTCTCCACAGCCAGCACCAAAGAATGGTGAGCTCTCTGGCTAGGCTACGAGGGTCGCGCACCCACACCTGGCATTCTCAGAATGTGCGCCCCAGGTAGTGGTCACTCGTAATGCCTGTCACCGGGTAATATCACCATTCGTGGTGTACCTCTGGCATATGAGATCAGCTTATTCCCGTCGTTGGGACCAATTGGCAGCCGGCCTGGAGACAAAAGGATGGAGTTATCTAACTGGCTGTTCTTGGCCTGTCTAGTGTGGTACCGGTTATGACTCAAACCTCAGGCCGATCGAGCGAATTCCATCTTGGGGGAATAAGCGTTCAAGAACCAACAGTTTAAGGCAGTCTCCCTTACCCTACCAGGTGCAATGGAAACGAGTCCTCTGGGTGCAAGGGCTAAGGGGAACAGAAAGAGATGCAAACACCCATCCCTGTGCAATGGAGTCATCTCCTAGGGGTGCAAGGGCTGTTTGTCTCAAAATTCAGGTACCACAGCTACACAGACAAGGATCAACCAGGCCAAGACTCCTCACTGACCCAGTGTAATGGGCAAATCTTCTGGGGTGCAACGCTGATGGCCTAACATTTAGCACCACCACTCGTGAGGGGGAGATTGTTTATAATTGAGGCAGTGAAAACCACACTGCAGGGGAAGCCCCTAGTACTTTGGAAGCGCCTGTGCAAAAATAGCCTTGTCAAGATTTTGTTGAGCTCTGAGTTTGCAACCAACCAAGGATGAATACTAATCCACAACTTAGGGTATACCAAACAGGCCTACTCCCACCCACTTAAAAAAGGGAAGAAAAGGAAAAGAAAAGAAGAAAGCTGAAGAATTTCAGGAGGACAGTCCCTCAGTCAGGGACAGATCCACGCGCATCGAGTTGATGTTCACCACAGCTGCTCTCAATTTTCTGAGTGTCTCACTGAAGTTTTCTGAGCAGTTTCCTGTAAGATACTGAAACAATTTTCTGGACAGATTAGTTACACGAGTAAAGTTTTTATACTGTACACTGGTGATGTAAAGTGTACCCAGTTTTCTCTCACATCTCAATTGGGCTAATTGAAAGAGGATATCCAATCTCTCTCTCACTAAATCAAGGCGTTGATTAAGGATCATTAGCCCGCCTTTTAGTTGGGTACTGGCGGAGGTTTGAAGGTTAACAGTCTCTGCCACCGTGGCTGACAATTGGGGGTAGTGCCCACCTGAACAGAAGTTGACATAGCAATCTCAGTGGCAGTGGCGGTAATGGCACTAATTAATATCGTCGTCACTATGGCTGCAGTTATACCAAATCTCTTTTTTGTCTAAATAATGACAAAGTGGAAGGAGTCTCCACGGGGATGGGAACCCATCGCGTGACTCTGGCAACCATAGCGAGAGTGAATCTTTTAGAATTCCAACACTGGGACATCTAGCAGGTTTTATTGGTACAATTCTTAAAGATGGAATTTGATAAAATAAACAAAAATACTAGGAACCTGTATCCCTTGGATCAGTACAAGGGCTATCATCAGAGCCTGGAGGGTCTGTCTGGGTGTCACCTTCCAGTATCGCGAGTTGCCTCGTCAGCCGCTCTGGTAGCCAAAACGGATTGTCTTCTTCCTGTGGAAACACACAGACCGCTCCCCTGGCTCTTAATAAAACAATATCTGGGCCCTTCCATTGTCCGGTCAAAATATCCTTCCATTTCACCATCTCTTTCGGCCTCTCAGGCTCTAAACAGTGACGGTCAGCAGCTGAGTGGCCCTGACTGTCCAGGTTTAAAATATTGAGGGTAAAAAGTGCTATAGAGATGGTGACTCGTGGCACTGAGGGTAGAGTCTCCTCGACTCCTCCCTTTTGTTTTATTAGATAAGACTTAAGAGTGCGATGAGCCCGTTCTATGATGCCTTGTCCTTGAGGGTTATAAGGGAGGCCTGTCAGATGGGTTACCTCCATTTGGTGACAAAACTGTCTAAACTTTTGAGAAGTGTACGATGGCCCATTGTCCGTCTTAAGAATTCTAGGCTTCCCCCAGGCACTCCATGCCTCAAGGCAGTGTTGAATAACATGTGCTGCCTTTTCTCCGGTCAACGGAGAAGCAAATATAATTCCAGAATAAGTGTCAATGGAAACATGTAAATATCGTAATTTGCCAAAGGTTGGGATGTGAGTAACATCCATTTGCCAAATCTGTAGTGGCCGAATTCCTCGTGGATTAATTCCTACATGAGGCACTGGTAAAAATTGACAGCAATTCTGACATTGAGTAACTATATCTCTAGCTTCCTTTCTAGTTATCTCAAACCGACGACGTAACGTCTCTGCTGTCACATGAAAGTTTTTATGAAAATCCTTGGCCAAATCTAATTTGGAAGATAAGGCGATAGCAACCAATTTTGTGGCTCGATCCGCTAGGTCATTCCCATGAGACATTGGGCCTGGTAGACCTGAGTGAGCCCTGATATGTGTAATAAAAACCGGGAATCTCCTATTAACTAAGGCGAATTGAATCTTTTGAAAAACTTTTACGAGTCTACTAGATGGTCTAATTAGCCCAGCCACTTCTAAGGCTTTAACTGCATTTACTACATAAAAGGAATCTGAAACAATATTTAAAGGGCCTGGAAAGGTTTCAAGAACCTCCAGAACTACCAAACATTCCACAACTTGAGGTGAGGTCTCATGATATTGTTTGGCAGTGACCTTATTATCAATTACATAAGCACCCACACCTGTCTTTGACCCATCTGTGTAAACAACCACTCCATCCGGGAGCGGCTTTTGAGATAAGACCTGTGGAAATACAATAGCTTGAGTTAAGGCAAACTGTAAAATGGGATGTTTAGGGTAGTGATTATCTATTTGACCATTAAAGGAGGTGACCAACACGGCCCAAACATCAGAGGTAGCAGTTAATATTTGAACTTGATGTGCAGTATAAGGCACTATTAAAACTTTAGGCTCCCTTCCAAAATGAGTGACAGCTGCTTTTAATCCCCGTAAGGCAAGCTGAGCAACCGCATCTGGATACCATTCAATAATCTTTGCAGGAGATGCATTAGGATGAATCCATAATAAGGGTCCATCCTGCCATAATACGGCAGTTGGTAAATGTCTGGTTTTAAAGACACACAGATTAAAAGTTTTGGTCTCATCAATGCGTTTTAGCTGAGCTTCCTGCAAGGCATCCTCCACCAATCGCAGGGCATGGTTTGCAGCCGGTGTTAACGCTCTTGGTGAGGAAATATGGGAATCTCCTTCCAGAATGTCAAACAAAAGGTTTTAATTCAGCAGAGGGAATTTTCAAAAATGGTCTTAACCAATTTATATCACCTAATAACTTTTGAAAATCATTTAAGGTATGTAAATGATCTCTGCGAATTTCTAATTTTTGAGGAACTATTTTCTCAGGGTAAATAACTGTCCCTAAAAAGGAACCAACTTCTGAAATTTGAACCTTCTCTGTGGCAATATGCAGACCCCACTGTCTTAATGTAGCAATTAATAAAGGATATGAGTTCTGCAAAATGGTCAACTCTTTATGGCATATTAAAATATCGTCCATAAAATGAATCAAGAGTAGAGAAGGAAATTGTTTCTTAACAGGTTCAAGGGCCATTTGTACATACAGCTGACACATAGTAGGACTATTGGCCATGCCTTGAGGCAAAACTGTCCACTGATATCTTTTATCTGGTTCAAGGTGATTAACAGCAGGTAAGGTGAACGCAAATCTTTGCCTATCTTGCGGGTGTAGGGGAATGGAGAAAAAGCAATCCCTAATGTCTATAATTATTATCCTCCACTGCTTAGGTAAAGCAGAGAGCAGAGGCAGGCCTCGTTGCACTGAGCCAAACAGCTGCATCTGTTTATTAATGGCCCTTAGATCATGGAGAAGTCTCCATTTTCCTGATTTCTTTTTTATAACAAAGATAGGGGTATTCCAAGGAGAAGTAGAAGGTTCTAAATGACCAAGCTGTGCCTGTTCCTCAATCAGCCTTGTAGCAGCTTCCAATTTCTCAGAGGATAGGGGCCACTGAGGAACCCACATGGCTTCCTCTGTAAGCCAGGGTATGGGCAAGGAGCCCTCAGTGGCAACTAGGGAAAACCCAGACCTTGTCTCCCTGTATTACTTTCTTGTGAAATTGGGTTTAACCTTCCTTGTTCCTTTCTGCCAAGGCCTTTTCCTTCCTTATATCCCATTCTTTTCATAATATTAATAGCTTGTTGAGAGTACTCATTAGTTAGTGTCAGTCCCAGGTCTTGTAAAATGTCTCTTCCCCAGAGGTTAACGGGGAGAGGAAGCACATAAGGTATAAAGCTTCCTGTCTGACCCTCTGGCGTCTTCCAAGTCAAGGAGCGTGAACTGACGGTGGGGTTGGCCTCATATCCCAACCCTTGTAAGGAATGGGATGACTGTGTAACAGGCCACGTTTTTGGCCACCAGTTAGAGGAAATAATACTTTTATCAGCTCCTGTGTCTAAAATTCCTGTAAAGCTCTTCCCTTCTATTGTTAATTGTAAAGTGGGTCTGGTTTTGAGATCCACTACTAAATGAGCAAAGTCAGTTCCTGAAGAACCGAACCTATTGGCACCTCTTGGCGCCCCGGTGGATGGAAAACAATTATGTAAACTTGGAAGAATAACCAATTGAGCAATCCTATCTCCAGGGGAGATAGAAAATATGCCTTGTGGGCAAGAACAGAGAACTTGAAGTTCTCCTGTATAATCTTGGTCTATAACACCAGGATGAACCACAAGCCCCTTCAGGGTAAGAGAGGAGCGGCCTATAATGAGGCCAACGCTTCCCTCAGGCAGGGGACCTTTAAAATCAACCAGGATAGGTTGCACACCCTCATGTGGCATTAATAAGAATTGGGAGATAGAGCGGAGGTCCAACCCTGCGGACCCTCTAGTAGCTCTGCAGTTAGAGATCTCCCCCGGTTGTAGGCTTGTGTCCCATATTTTTTGGGGCCCTGAGACATTGGGCCCGGATATTCGTTTTTTGAAATATTTTCATCTCTTTCTATAGGGGAGGGATCATGTTGAATAATCCTTCCCTGAATGTCCTTAACCGAGCGATATTCATTGGCCCAATGATATCCCTTCCTGCATTTAGTACATAACCCAGGGGTTTTCTTTTGTATAGGAGTACGACATTCTCGTTTCAAATGACCCTGTTTACCACAGTTATAACATACTTTACGGCCGCCAGGACCTGAGCGGCTCTGGCCCTGCAGGATAGCTGCTGCCAGGCCGGCGTTAGTCAGTGGGCCTCCAAGACCTCGGCAGACCTTTATCCAATCTGTCAGCCCTTTGTTTCTCCTAGGGGTAATAGCTGCCTTACATTCTGGTGAGGCATTTTCATATACTAATTGCTCGATCAATGGCTTGACTTGCTCTGGGTCTCTGAAAATTTTGCCTGCTGCTTCTGTCATTCTAGCAACAAATTCTGAGAAGGACTCCTGGGGGGCTTGTAATATTTTTGTTAAATTTCCTCCAGCCTCGCCCCTTTTCGAGAGGGCCTTCCATGCCTTAATTGCGGCGGCGGAAATCTGGCCATATGCTCCCCAATCATAGTTAGTCTGGTCAGCAACATACTGTCCTTGCCCTGTTAATAATTCGAAAGTCCACTGTCTCTGGTTGCCCTCTGCATTAGCGTTGGCCTTTGCCTGTGCTTGAGAAGCGTCGTGCCACAAGGCCTTCCATTCCATATACTGTCCCATATTAGGGAGGGCAGCTTTTACTGTGTTCTGCCAATCATTCGGAGTCATTGCCATAGTGGCAAATCTCTCAAGCTGCATAATTGTAAAATTAGCATCAACTCCATATTTGTTAACCGATTCAGCAAATTCTTTGATAGAAGCATACTCTACAGGCGCGTGGACACGGCCTCCTCCCGCGTCCTCAAACACTGGAAAAGCTTGTAACATTTTTCTTTTGTCTTCCTCTGAAAGGAAGGAGCTTGAGCCGCGTCCGTCCACATGAGGCAGAAGTGCGCCGGGAACATTAGGTTGGGAGGGCGCTACAGGCCGAGAGGCCGTCCGGCTTCTATCTCTCGTTTTCCTCTGCTTTAGATTTTGCGGCGGTAACTGTTTACCTATTTCTTCATCTGAGTCCTCTGAGGAAGTTATCCCCTCTGACTCAGAGGCATCACGCCCCAGCACTTCCTTTACCGGATAAAGAGATCTCTTTCTGAGGCTTCCTGTTCTCCCGTCTCTCCCAAGAGCGTTTTTTCTCTCATCTCTCACTTCCTTGGACTGTGTGTCTTTGGAAGGGCCTTTTTCCTTAAATATACTTTTTCTTCCTTTTTCTTTCTGAATTCCTAAGCGCTTCTTTCCTGTCTCTGTCTCTGACATGCTGATTTGTACTATTCTCCGAACCCTCACGAAAACCAGGAGTAAGAAAAGTGATGCTGCTAGCATCATGGCGAGAGCCTCTAACGTTCCTGCCAACTGGGGAGGGAAGTGAATCAAATCAAATCGAAACATATCTTTCAGAGAACGTTACCCCGTCCTATGGTTCTGGATTCCTCCACGCGTGGATGGCGAGCGGCGGGTCTTCTAAAAACGTGCCGGCGATGGTAAATTCTCCCGGGTTTTTCGGCACCAAATGTGAGGGGCGCGCGTGTAGTCGTCTCGCTGGCAAAAGCATACACACACACACACACACACACACACACACACACCAGAATCCTTCCGTAGAAACACGTTTATTCCCATAAACCAAAATGGTGGTAGAAGACGAAAAAGATGGAGAAAGGCACTGTTTTATACCCTAGAGCGGTGTCATCACCTCTCATTGGCTGCTTACTCGTATCGCGCCAAACGCCGTGGGATGGGCTTAGCTTTGGCGGGCTTTTACCATGGCACATGCGCACTTTATTTGTTTACTAGGAAGAATTATGGCTGACAGCGCCACCTAGTGATGGCGGACTTTGCCAGCACCTGCCGCGGCTCCCAACACAGTAGTCCTCCTGCCTTTGGCTCTTTGGATCAGTTGGATGGGTGGTTCAGGGACAGTAGTCTCCCTGCCTTTGGCTCTTTGGATCAGTTGGATGGGTGGTCCAGGGACAGTAGTCTCCCTGCCTTTGGCTCTTTGGATCAGTTGGATGGGTGGTCCAGGGACAGTAGTCTCCCTGCCTTTGATTCTCCTCTTAGCATCAGGTGCAATAGACAGACATGATTGCTACTCAGCTTCAAATTTGACATGGTGTGGACATCTCTGAGTGGATAAAGGGCCAATAAATTAAGCCACTCATGTGTCATGCCATGAATTTGGACTGGTATCTAAGTCCCTGTGCCTTTATGAAAAGTAATGCCTACCTCAGTGTTTTGTCTATGGCTTGGAGTTAAAGTGCTCTGTTCTTCTTCTCAGACTGTGGTCCTACTTACAGCAGTTCCTCCACACTTCATCCTTCCTCCCGAGGAAAACCGAGAAACACAGAGTTGCCTTGACCTCTCTAACTTGGAGGAGGGCGGAGCTGAGCTCCTCTGTCATGTCTACTTTCTCTCACTGTCACACCAAAACAATCTGTCTCTACTGACCAGTCTTCTGTTCTTTCCCTCAGCTCTGGGGACAGACAAGTGTGCCAGTGTTGAACTGTTGGAGGATCAGACAACTTTGGTGAGTGACAGCATTGCTGTTTGTTGTTTGTGGTTATATAGGTGCTACAGGAGAGGAAGAACAGCACAGTGTATTTGTCCTATACATGGTGGCTTTCTGTTCTGTTGTATACATTCCCAGCATAGGACCATTCCTCTTCTGTGATCTGATTATCAGAAGGAGAAATGCTTACATTAACCTATCTTAAAGAAGATGGGCTAATACAGATGTTGACAGCATGCCAGCAGTGACATTTCTTGCTTAACCTCTGTCTAAGCCTCTTTCACTCCCTTTGAATATTTATTTGAGAACTCTCTATGTAAGTACAGTGTGTTTGGATCCTCTCCACCCCTCCCTCTCCTTGCTCCAAATCCTCCTGTACCCTTTGTCTCATTCATAACCTCCTCTTCTGTAAGTATTGTTGTAAACATGCACACACATGCCACACACACTCAATGCTCATTTGTTATCATTCTTCTGGTTAATTTTAAGAACATCATCAATGACATGTAGCATTGTGACAAAGGGGATCAAATTTAGATATTTTCATTGGCACATAAAATGGAATGTGCAAAAAATATAGCCTTGAATATGTAAATATGGATATGATAGGCAGATGAAATGTGGCCACTAGGAACATAATAGTTGCTAGGTGAGGGTAGAATTGTGTACTTTGTATTCGTTGATAGTTTCATTCATGGATACAGTTGCTTTGTTGTTTTCCCCCACTCTATTACTACTCCAGGAGAACTGGGCATTTATAAGGCTGTGGTACAAATGGCAGACTTTGATTCTGTTTATGGAGGAGAGAGTCTTTCTCTACTTCAATCATTGTACATGTGCATCTAGGATTAAAGAAAAATTCAAGTTAGAAAGTAAGCTTAGATGATGGCTGTAGGAAATGGATGGAGGAGGAGGCACGAGGAATTGGAGAAGTGAAACCTGTGTTGCAGGCTATTCCGACAAGCCTGTTGGATGACAGACAGCACAAAGTCCCCAGGATACCCTGGGTTCAGCTTAGAGGTGGACCAGAGGCTGACATAATGACACCTGTTTTATAGGTTCCTCATATATATAAAATTCAATGCCAGTGGTATGAAATCTTATAAATCATGATTTTATGACTACAGCCCATCCTGGTTAGCTTTTAACTCTCACACAACCTAGAATTGTCTAGGAAGAGAGTCTCAGCTGAGGGATTGTTCAGATCATTTTGTCCTGTGGGCATCTCTGTGAAGCATTGTCTTGGTTGGTAGTTTGTGTAGAAGGGCTGCTGCTCACAGTGGGTGGTACCATTCCTGAGGCAGGTCACTCAGAACTGTGTGAGAAAGCTAGCTGAGCATAAGCCTGCAAGCCAGCAAGGAAGCAGCATCCACCATGGTTCCTGACAGACTCCTTGGTGTGAGGTGAGTTCCTTGGTCAGAGGTGGTGCTGTGTGGAGCAGCAAGCAATCCTGCCTTCAGGTGCCTTCTTTGAGTCCTTGCCTTGATGTTCCTTATGATGGACTGAGACCTGGAATTTTAAGCCAACTAAACCCTTTCTACCCCAAAGTTGGTTTTGGCAAGATATTTTCTTTATTATCACAGTGAGATAAGTGAAGCTAGATATGGCCAATCCTGTTTAAAAAAAAAAACCCTTATTTTAAAAATGTCAACAAAACCTAAAACAATTGGCAAAGTAGCGCTGCATATGAATTTTGAGTTGGCTTATGGATGGTTTTACCTGTGGGGAATCCCATGTGGCTGCCAACTGCAGCAGCAACAAATCAGAGTTTATAGGAATTCAGAGTCACAGGGAGATCCACACAAGGACTAGTGACCTCAGCTCAATGCATGTGCTCTGAGCCCACATTAACACAACTTACATGACCTTGTCTGGCCATTTCTATTTACCAGTTGCAGTGTTTGCCCTTTTACCTATTTGTTTTGTTATGCTTACCCACTATAGTAAATATTTTATATATAATTAAAATTTATTTTATATTTCTGGGTGTTTGATCTGCATGTATGTCTGTGTATCACATGTATACTGGGTGTCCATGGATGCCAAAGAGAGTGTCATATTCCTTGGAGTAGAGTTACAAGTGGTTGTGAACTATCATGTGGGTGCTGGGAGTAGACCCTGGATACTCTCAAGGAACAGCCAGCGCTCTTAGCTGCTGAGCCATCTCTCCATCCCCTACCATATATTTTTAAGTAAAGCATTTGCTTATTTTCCCCACTATAGAGGGTGATGGTTTACTTTTATTTTATCTGCTGCCTCTTACAAACACTACATTCTACACACTCACCCTGCATGATTTTCCTGTTGTCCAGTCTTCCCAAGATAGCATTATACTTTCAATTAGATCATCATCTAATGTCTAGGTGACGTGAAACCACATACTATGTTTTCATTACTTTTATTTTGATTGATCTAGTCTTAGTTATATATATATATAT
>NW_021604615.1:12727216-12735918 GCF_004785775.1 Grammomys surdaster | reverse complement strand
TGTTATTAGTAAATAATTATATATATATATATATATATATATATATATATAATTATTTACTAATAACACATATGTATTGATCTACCTTACATTGTGTGGTTGAGCTGCATTTGTCAGGACTCCATGGACTCAGGCTGACTGTATACATGTGCTAGGACAAGACCTATGCTGAGGAAAGACATGTGGAGGAAACAATATTTGGAGGATACAAATAGGACTCAGTAGAGTGACGGATGCTGAACTAGGTTTGCTTACAGAGCCAGCTGTGCAACTCTTGTGGGTCTTGCCTCTTTGCTGATCTATATTTTCCTGAGAGAGGCATAGCTGAGAACTTCTCCTTGTGTTCCTGCTGGTCAATCCTGCTGTCACAAGCCAAGGGTGAGGCCTGCCTGTCTCTGCAAGGTTATGTCGCTGATGTTGCTACTGGTGTAGACTGCTGGTGTATCCATGAAGTGTTTGCAAGTGGATCAAGCTGCCGCTGAATGCAAAGCTGTGAACTAAACTGCCAATCTCCAGTCAAGACAGATTGGAGCTGTTCAAAAAGCTTCTCTAAACTTCCTCCTTATCCTTTCTTTTCCACTACCTCTGGTGGGTGATGGGCTACAAAGGAGGTTTTAAAGCATTTAAAAACCATCAGTAAAAATAAGGTTTAAAAAAAGTAATGTTCAGAGTAGACATAACAGAAGGCCACTGCTATTATGAAAGTGTTGGCCTCTCTTCCTTCACTGGGTTTTAGTTTGTTTAATTAATTAATTAATTAATTATTTTTTTCAAATCGTAATTCATTCACACAGGGGTTGTAGTTATATTTTTCATATCATTCATTTGGTTGATTTTCTGTATGCCTTTTCTTTTTTTATTGGATATTTTACTTATATACATTTCTGATGTCATCCCCTTTCCCCATTTCCCCTCCATAGGACCCCCTATACCATCCCTCCTCCTCCTTTTTGCTTTTATACCATTTTAATTACATGCATGTATTAAGGTCAGTTTTAGGTTGAGGGTCTAGCAATACAATAGATGCAAATAGTCAAGGAACAAGCAAGGCAATAAACACAAATAGTCAAAGAACAAGCAAGGCAGTAAACCCAATTACATGAACACTCCCGTGATCACAGTTCTAAGGTGTATGCCTTTTCTAAATTCTAAACACTTTTAATTTTTGTCTCTTTTTCTGTGCACATTTGCAAGTATATATTTTTGCATGCATGGTACACAGATGTATGAATGTATCTGAAGGGTGGAGATTAATGTTGGGTTTTATTCCTCAAGACCTGTATTTCCTGTGGGTAATTTTTAATTAAAATACTTGTGGTATATGTATGGTATGTGTACACATATGTATATGTAGATGCATGTGTGTGTGTGTGCATGTGTGTTTATTCCACTTTCAAAATATTCTATCCAGTTAGAGTTCCTTTCCATGAGTCCTCAGTGCACTGCATATGGCTGGATGTTTTCAGCATTCTTCAGAGTTGTGGCCCTACAGTGTGCTGGCTGTACTTACTAACCAGCTTCACTGATTGCACTTGTCCACATGTCAGCTCCCCATATCGATCTCCAGCACAGATGTGACACCCATCTGGAAATAGTACAGGCAAAAACTTGGTCCACCTGGAACTCCCACGGCCATGGCCAATATTTCTTCTTTTTCTGAACTCTCAGTTCACCAAGTCTGTAACCAGAGGAGCTTCTTGCCACGATGCAAGATCTTGCTATTACAACAAACAAGAAAATATCCCGAAAACTGTCTCTCCCAGGACCCCAGATTACTAAATTGGATGGGACATGGCAATTTCGTGGTTGTTAGATTTTCATTTACCTCTATTGACTTTTTTTTCCTCAGCTTTCCCAGTTGTCAGGGGCTTTGTGGGGCTAATTAAGTCAGCCGTGGTTAGAGCTGTTCATCATGGCTTGGCACTTTTAACATGAGATACAAGTGTGTTACATTTTTAGAGATGTCAGTGATTAAACTGGTGAGTGTGTTTGGGGTAGGAAGATTGACCCTGGGCCTAACGCATGAGACTGTACTTCACAGGACCACTCGATTTTGGGGACATTTTCTGGGGGAATCATGATCGTGCAATGAGTTTTGAATGCTCTGTCTGACACACTGCTATCTCCTTATACAAAGTTATGCCCTGTGAAACTTTCCCAGACACTCTATTGAAATTCATGGAACTCTACTGTTTTCTACCATAAGAAAGACAAATGTGGTTCTGGCTTTGCCTGGAAACTGTCAGTTCCGAGTGTTCGCATCCTGAGTGTGTTGGGTTGTAACACGCATTCAGTAAGTAATCAATCATCCATTTGATAATTGTTCACTTAATCTAATTTTGTCAGGATTGATTCTACCTCATTGATACAGTTGCTTGAATCATCTCCCACTTTAGACAATTCAGATTTTATTAGTGTCCAATCTTATTGCATCTTTCTGTTTTATTTCATTAAGAAAACTGAATTTAAATGATTTGGAGATGAAAAAAATATCACCCTAAAATGAATTCTATTTCAGAACCCCTCATAGTCTAAGACATCACTCTGTGTCGTATAAATCAGTGAGTACCATGGCAGAGCCTTGCTCATCGTCATCCTGCTTTGTACAGGGTTACCTCTCATGGTCTTTGCGTCACTCGTTGGTGTTTTCTTGGCATCTCTATATTCATTTCCAAGGGTTTATTTCATTCTTGAGCCCTTGTGTTCAGCTTCAAGTCCTTACTTCAGGATCACCATAAGGTGCCTTAAGCTGTCTGCCTAAGAATCTCCACAGCCCTTGAAAACCTGACTTTGGTATGTATTAGCTATGTCTCCGAGTACATCTGAGCACTTCTGAGCCTTGAGTAATACTATGACTCACTTCTTTCATATGTGTAAGCTGAGTTATTGAATGAGCAAATAATCCGGGTATCACTTATTTGACATGCGAACACCAGGTGTTTGTGTACATGCCTGAGCACATACAGATTCCATATTTTAAAGTGCTTTCTAGGAACATGCATAGAAGAACTCTCTTTTCTCCTTCCTAAGATCAGTAGAATGTTAAACCACACAAGAGGGATTTATCTTATGAGAATATGGCATTTAAAAAACCTGGGTAAGAGAGATCACCACATATTCACTGATTTCATGTTCACCCCAGAATGGAATTAAACTTGAGGCTACAGATGAAGAAAATTCAAGTTGACAGTAACTGAGATCCTTGTGCTGTCCCCAATGCTGTGATGGAAATGAGCTTTGTATCAAGGCAGGAGCATGATCGTGCTGTTACTTACATAGAACCCTAAAGACCTCAGTCCACTTTAATCTCAGCGTGATGGGTGCCAAAGCCCAGAGAAAAGAGCTTGCTTTCTTTTAGGAGGTGTCTTGTCTGATGTGACATCCTCTACCAGTGAAGGGTCCCATGGTGAGTTTATGTAATGATTCAATGTTATGCAATAGTATGTGGCAGTTTGTACAGCACCACATATTTCATGTACAACGATACGTCACACAATAGTGCTGTGTCTATTATGTAATTCTCATCTATATTATCTTTGGCTTTAAAGACGTATCAATATGTGAATGGTTAGGGGACTATTGGGTAAATCCCACTCTGATTTTAATATAATTTGTCTCAGTAGATGCTTCCGGCACCTGGTGTGCTGAGGACCTGGCTCACGGACTTGAACTGTTCAAGTGCATGACATTCCTGCACACGAGAGACTTTCACTCTCAGGTGAAAATTGGCAATAAGTGCAGGATTGGTAGACAATGCTTCGAAGGACTCCTCACACTATTTACCGAAACTAGAAAACAAATTAACAGGAAGCTGATTGGTTAGAAGTAGATCTCATGACATTTTCCCCTATGTACTCAATCAACAGATGGGAGGCTTATGGTTTCTATGTTGCATATCTCTGCTGGGGGCAAGACCATGCATCGACATTAAAGTGTCTCCATCAAGGAGTTCCCAGGAAAGACCATCACATGTGGTGGTCAGTCTCATGATCATCCTGTTGCTTTGACCTGTGGTCTTTCTGGTGTGGCTATTTGGGAAGACAGCTGGATGCCAGCCTCCCTGCCTCCCCCGCCCCCAGGTGTTTATCCTCCATCCTCCCCGACACATTGACCTTTATCACACTGACCCACTGACCTTCTTCATACTGACACAGTCAGACTGGGGTCACTCTTAGAATCTACTTTTTTTTTCCAATGATGGTATAAACTCTATAGCAGGCTGTTCTGGATCTGCAGCCCTGGCAACAGGAACTGAGCGAATTCTAGTGCTCACAAAATATATTCTGGCTTAGCACACATATTTCTCCTTTAAAAAAAGAATTCTTTTACTCAGTTATTAGATTATTACCAGCACATCCTCTTATGTGAGCCCTTGTCCCTTGCAGGAAGGAGTTTGTTTACATTTGGTGTTGGTGATGGCTTAGCCACAGCTGTTCCCAAATAGGATGCCTCCTGATTGCATGTGAGCAAGGAGTGTCTTATCAGCAAGCTTTTCTCAATTTGTGCAGAGAGGACAGCAATGGAAACTGGAAAGCTGAGGATTTTCTTCCTTTGCTTCTTGTCCTCTGTCTCCAGCCTTGATGCCAAGGTACTTGGAGGCCAGAGAGAAGAAACAAGTTTATGTACATGACACCCTGTAGGAGGGAGCACAACATGAATTTGTTCAACCGAAGAACTATTTCTGCTGGGTATTCCAGTTACATAACAGGATACATTTCATTTCAAGTGAATAAGAACAAACAAGTCTTCACCTCCAGGTCAGAGTGACCTCAGAATTAGCCATCTTATGGGTTGTCATCTCCTCCTATTTCAGAGGATGAGAGTGTAGTTAGTGCATTTTGTATGACTATGAGATGGGGCTGAAGCTTGCGTTTGAGCTTCAGAGAGCAACTGAGTTCTCAGGCATTAATAGATTGAAACTGGAGTCCTGATAGGGGCTTCAGGACTTGTCAGCAGAGGATGGGTATGAATCCTTTATGTCCTCTGGCTCATTGTTTGGATGGAAGGTGACAGGCTGATGTGAAGGGAACCTCACTGCTGGCCATTCTCTGCCTCAGGGATGAGGTGTTTGTTTGCTACTCAGAATAAGAGCTATCTGCTGAAAAGCTTGCTTTAACTCATCTTACTGGGGAATAGCATTTGGAATTCCAGTGTTCTGGCCTTAGGCATCCTATCTGATGCTATAGGCAGGTTGGGTCCACATGCTCATGGTGGTCAGTAAACAGAGAGCTGCTTCCTGCCATTGTGCTGTGCCTTTCCTCCACACAGCACATGTAAGATACAGCACATCCTGCTTCCTGCCCTCTGGTTCTGAATCTTGGATAATTACTACTTGATAGTTTTGAGATTTCATACAACATAGTTTGATCGCATCCACTGTAGCTCCTACTCATAACTACACCATACCCCCTGACCCCCAACTTTGTGTCCTTTAAAAAAATAGCCCGTGGACTCAAATTTGTATTGTGCACGTATTCCTGACTGTGATGCTGCTCACTGGAGCATGGTCAGCTTACCGAGAGCCTACCTTTAAAATTGACTCACCTTCCCCTGGAAGCTATCAGTTGCCTGTAACTCCTCAGTTAGTCTGGGAACTCTTGAACCCCTCCATATTCCATGATAGAATGTTGATTTTCTCGTAAGTCTTGTGATAGCAACTGCAGTTGTTATGAGTGTAGTGGTCCTGATACATCTAGAAGACAGGGTTTAACTGTAGTCCTGACACATACCTGGCTCTTTTGTGATGGTACCTGAGCCTCCAGGAGGATGTGCATGATACAGATGTTCTATCTACAGCTGAGCACTTCACTGACAATTAATAAATTTCACCTACACTCGATAATTACCATTTTTGGTAAGCACATTATGTGTCCCAAGACACTAGTATGAAGGCTGCCATTCACAGAAGCCTTCCATGTATTCTTTATAAACTAATGCAGTTCTAGTTGGTACTTCAGAGAGGCACAGTAACTCCAGAGATGGGTGAGTCATGGAGGGCATCAGCTGTAGGGTTCTGGAGGCTCCTTGATGTAAGTTATGATTGCCAGGCTTTCTACTCTCAAGTTAAAGAGTCATGTTAATAATTTTCCCTCCAACCTGCCAGTCAAAAACCTCTCTCTATGGCTATTCTGTTCTTCTCCTTCAAATAATACCAACAGGGCATATTATGGGGAAGCATAAGAGCTAGTTTTCTATGTCCAAACTCCTAGAAAAATAATTGTACTAGAGGAGACAGAGAAGGAGGAGGACAAGGAAGAGGAGGGGGGGAGAAAGAGGAAGGGAAGAGGAGAAATGGAAGAGGAAGAGGAAGAGGGAGGGAGATACTTAGGGAGGGAGAACAGGAGAGAAGAAGGGAGATGTCCTATGTGATTAAACATAAAGGCAGACAAGTCATATGGTTAATATTTTCTCAGGATTTCTTGAGAAATGGCTAAAACTCAAGGAAATGAGGATGATGATGATGACGACGACAACAACAACAACAACAACAACAACAATAATAATAATAATAAAGGGAGTTACAGAATCTATGTTTGGCCAGGAGGTATTCTGAATGTGAAATGGCCGTATGACTATGAGATGCCTGATGTCTTCTGTGGCAATTTCCTACATAAGCAATAGGCAAGATCTCATGGTTAGTGGTGGGACAGAGAATATAGCGGCACGATGATATGTATTGTGGGACCTAATTATGTCACTGCCATTGACAGAAGGAGTCTTTGTGGTTTGTTGTTGTTGATAAATTTATGCAGAACCCTTGGGTGGGGTATAAAGGCTTCAGAATTGGGTTTTTGAAAGAGAACCGAAAGCTACTTAAACAGGTGGGCAGTGGAGAAAGCTTTCTAGGCAGTAAAAAGATGATATGTCTAAAGATCTAGCTGCAGACTTCTAGACCCAGTGGACTGATGCCCAGGATTGTCTTCAGTTGGAGAATTTATGGGCTAGTTGTAAAGGGTAATGGAGGATTGCTGCAGTTCCCAAGCAAGCCCATTTGTCAGTCACTTTTCTGTGTATGAAGGGGTAAGTACCCAGTTAATGCCAAGCAGGTGTGTGTGTGTGTGTGTAAAATAAACAGAAGGAGAGATGGGTAGGTGGCATGATGGAAGACTGAAAAACGCATGAACTGATGTAAAACTTGAATCCCATAAAGGATGTTTGAATCTGGCTCTTTCTGAATTTTCGGCATTTCTACAGGTTAAAGTGCAGCTCCATGCTGCCGATGAAGAGACACAGTTTAATCCTACGAGCCTAAAGCCGTCTACAAAGGGAGACTTTTACTTCTTCACAACCCAACCTGGTTGGAGCTGTAGCTAGTGACAGGCTCTCACACTCTTGTTATTAATTCCTTCAGGCATCTAGTTGTTAGCCTTGCTGAATATTTCAGCAGATTGGAAGCAGTGGATGATGAGGCTTCTCGAGAGTCACCATCTCATTTTAATGAGGCTCAGGGACTTTCTGTCAGACTAGAGGTACATTGCTTCTTTGGATATATGCTGTTGCTGTGCCCAGAGAGGATCCTCTGGTAGCATCCTCTGGGGCAGCACTTGTAGTTTCATGTTCTTCTTGCCTCTTCATTCAGTTTGTCACCATTGCAGCATAATGTCCCATTTTTGAGCCATTCGCACTCAGCTTGGATGCCCCCGCCCCTCAGGGATGGTGGCCACAACCTGTGTCACCATTGGAGTCTGGCAGATGTCCAAAGTGAATGGGTGGGATTAGACACCATTAGCAAGAAGCCAAGAAGAGAGATACAGATTGAATCATGGTGAACACAGCCAGCTCTCTGCTTTTTCATGATTCAGTATTCATGTCTTTTCTAGAGCTGATTCTGATTCTGTCGGTGTGATTTGAACGCCAGCATATGATGTAAAAATAAAAAAAGCTGGCATTCAAATCACACCCACAGAATCAGATACGAGCCAAGAATGGACTGTACATTCTTGAACTGTTAGCCAAGAATGGACTGTAGATGCTTGAACTGTGAGCCAAGTGTAGACTGTGTACCATTGAACTGTGAGCTAAAAGAAATATTTCTTCCCTTGAGTTGTTTTAGTCAGTATTTTATCACAGCCATGAGTAGGTAATACACTGTTGTTGTTGCTCCCATCAGCCCCTCTGTCTATGGGTCCTCACCTGGTATGACACTTCTTTGTTTATAACCCCTGTGTGAATAAGTAAAAATTATGATTTGATTTAAAAATAATAATAAATAAAAAATTATAAAATAAAAAAAGAAAAAAGAAAAATAATAAACCTGCATATTTTTCTGCATATTTTTCAAATTTTATTTTTTTTCTGAAAAAAATCTTTATCATTGTCATTTGTATTGATCAGCCTCTTATGAACCTTGACAATTAAACAGCTACCCTCTGCCTTTTGACAGTCACATGCTGGTTGGCATGTTTCCCCTTTTGATGAGGTTAGGTCAGAAATCTTTTCTTCTGTTCAAGCCCCAAGTCCACATTCTACAACTTGGATTATTTAGGGTATGTTCGTCAAATGAGTGATTGTCAGTGTGTTAGAAAGAGTGCATCAGAAAATGTGCTAGCTAGTTGTTTTCATTCCCATGTTGCTCTCCCTCCGTTCCTACCCTTCTCCCTCTCTTCCTGACTGTTTCTCTGTATTAGTGGATTGTGGATACCAGAGGTAAGTGCTGGATGTCTTCCTCCATTTCTCTGTTTATGTTTCTATTTTCTCTTCCA
>NW_021604615.1:12723882-12727206 GCF_004785775.1 Grammomys surdaster | reverse complement strand
CTTCTTCTTCTTCTTCTTCTTCTTCTTCTTCTTCTTCTTCTTCTTCTATTTTGACAGTTTTTCTTATTGAACTCATAGCTCACAGATTAGCTAGATTAGCTGTCTAATCAGCTCCAGAGATCCTGACTCTGCTTGGAATTTTGTACAGGGACAGGGATTTGAACTCAGGTCCTAATGCCTGCACAGTAAGAGCTCTTACTCACTGAGCCATCTTACCCACTTCCAGAGCTTTCAATTTGTAAATAAACAAAAATTTTAAATTTCTTTTGTCTCCACAACCTACAAAAACTACAAGTGTTGGTCTCTGTCTTCTTTTCTGTTTCTCTTTCTTGAGAAACCTGTGCCCTTCGTATACAGTTACTATACATCCAGCAAGCTAGAGTACAAAAGGCTCAAGAACAGAGCTGGTTGAGACGGTAGCTTTTCACCTACTATGTGTAGTATTGTTGATTAAAGTGGAACATTGGAAAACAGTGGAGGAGACACAGTCCCTGTCACTGTTATTTTCTTACATTAACTTCTTTCTAGTAAAGTGGTTGGTATTCATAAATATTCAGTGGCTGACCAGAGAGATACAGTGTTGTATAAACAAACTTCTCTTGAACTAAAAATGAGATCAGAAGTTGATTTGGGCTCTCTACCATCTCAAGTGTTAAAAGATGTGGGCATCACCTGAAGAATTCTTATTTTCTTCCCCCTTTTCCATGGCTCCAAAGAAAACATCTTGGGGTAAAATTTAGTCAGAAGAAGTTAAAATATTAATAAAAATAAAACCCCAGGCAGGTATAAACTATTTAAAAGATCCTTTTACTAAGAAGCTGTCTGAACTCTATCTCTTCCCTACTGCTGCATGCACTAATGGAGGACACATTCTCTTGCAACACCAGTGCTTGAGGAGTGCCCTGCATCCCAGAAACTGTGTGAGAAGTTTTACTGGATTTGGTATTATGTAGAATACACAGATTTGGGGATGTCTCTGAGGTGAAACTGAGGCAGAAAGAATTGGTCTATGTGTGAGCAGTACAATCATGGGCTGGGTTTCTGTGGACATGAGGAGGACAGTCATGGGCTGGGTTGCTAGACAATAAGAGGGAGAAAGTGAGAAACCAGGTGTTTTGTCCAGTGTTTTATTACTGGAAAGAGGCAATCTTTAATTGGGGGCTGGCTTAAAGTTTTAGAGCTTAGTCTATTATCATCATAGCAGGGAACATGGCAGCAGACAGGCATGGTACTAGAGAAGCAGCAGAGAAAGACAGGAGGCTGGCATGGGCTTTTGAAACCTCAAAGCACACCCCTATTCCACACTTCCTTCAACAAAGCCACATCTTCTAATCTTTCAAATAGTACCACTCCATGGTGATTGGTGACTAAACATTCAAATATATGGAATTATTATATTATGTTCTATTATTATATTATGGGGCCATTCTTAATCAAACCACCATACCAGGTGAGCATGAGCATTCTTCTTCTGATTCATAATCCAGATGTGAGCAGGCAGCCATATGTTCAGGTTGCCATGCCTACCACCATCTCAGACTGTACTATTTCTAACGGTAAATCGAAGAATTTATCCTTCCCCTCAGGTGATTTCTTGTCAGGAATTTCATCAAAGCTTGAGGACAACTGCTAAAGCATCCAATAGATCAATTTCTAGGGTCCATATAGAATTCCAGAATACAAAATTACTAAGCAAATCATGAATCAACAGATGGTCTAATGAACTGAATAGATATTCTCAGAGAATATGAACTTTTCAACTCGGAGAGATGAAAGTTACCTCTTGGGCACTGCCATGTCTGATTGGCATGCCAGAGGAGTATTGAGTTCTGCTAGTAGGAACTGAAGGGATAAACTCATTAAACACTTCTTGTGATTGGTAAGGTTTCCTGTCATTTTAAGAGATTAAATATGAGGTAGGAGGGCAGATGTCAAATGTATACAATTTTAAAATGTCACAATTAAACACCATCTAGCTTTCCAGAAAGAATGAAATTCCCTAAGGAATAGTTCCCAGTAGATTTCCCATTAAATATTTGAAAAAAATGTGCAATATCCTTTTGTAAACACAAATAGAAATTACACTTGGGGCTGGGGACATATATCACTTGGTATAAGTGCTGGCCAAGCCTGCATAAGACCATGCATTAGGTGTCTAGCACTATGTAACCCTTGTATGGTGGTGTATACTAGTAATATCAGCATTCAAAAAATAAAATCAGGAGGATCAGAAGTTCAAGATCACCCTTGGTTACATAGTGAACTTGGGGCTAGACACATTTGCCCATCCTGTGTCAGTACTGCACTGTTCCTGAGCCAATACTGGGAGCCAGCTTATGAGTACCTGTGGCATGCATGGAGGATGGAATTCTAGTCCGCTATAAAGAGGAATGTAGTGTCATCTGCAGTAAATATGGATGAGATTGATTATCACTGTTGAGGTTTAAATGAAAATGGTCCCCATGAGCTCATAGGAAGTGACACTATTAGGAAGTGTAGCCTTGTTGGAAGTACAACATTAGGGACAGGCTCTGAGGTTTCAGAAGCTCAGGCCAGGCCCAGTGTCACCCTCTCTGCTTGCTGCTTGTGGATCCAGATGTAGAACTTTCAGCTACCTCTCCAGCAACAATTCGGATACATGCCACATGATCCCTGCCAAGACTAATGGACTAAAGCTCTGAGTGATAAGCCAGCCCTAATGAAATATTTTCCTTTATAAGAGTTGCCATGGTCATGGTGTCTCTTCACAGTAATAAAACCCCAACTAAGACAATCATGCTAAGCAGTATAAGACAGTCTCAAAGAGACAATATTACACACATGTTTTCGCTCATATGGAATGTAGATTTATGTCATATATATATATATATATATATATATATATATATATGATGAGAAGATGAGAGAGAAATGGCATGTGTGTGATAGGAAAGCAGAAGGGGCCATTTGGGAAAACAGTAGGACCAGCAATGGGGCATGAGGAACGGTGTAGAGAGAAGATGGGCAGGTGGTATGTGGGGAGGGGATGGGGCCATGTGGGAGAGAGGGTGAGGGATAGTACGTGAGGAGGTGATCACTCGGGACAGAGGATGGTACAGGGCATCTAGGGAGGAGATGGGGCGGTATCTGAGAAAGGATGGGAGATGATGTGTGGGAAAGGGAGGAGGGATGGGGTATGAGGGAGGGGCGATGGATGGTATGAAAGACAGGATGGGAGGTGTTGCATAGGGAAGGGACAGTATGGAACAGAGGATGGGAGGTGGCGTGGGGGGAGGGGATGGGGGATGGTATATGGTGAGAGGGTAGGTGTGATGTGGAAGAGGG